>NC_141675.1:139067671-139200171 GCF_028749965.1 Puma concolor
AGGGCAACTCTGACATCCAATTATATGAGGGGAAAAACTTAAACCTGCAAAAGGCTAATTTTAGTTGAATTTCATTTGAGACAACTAGAAAAAAACTCTTTTTTATTTATGGAATATATGGCTCAAATTTTAAAAAATTGCTGCCCATGTTTTAGGAAATAAATTCTGTTTCGTGATAACAATTTTGGAGGTTTATTTGGACTTGGAATATTTTACCTTTTTATTATGCAAACTAACATAATTTTACTAATCTTTTTGCTTAATTTTACTAATTAAAAAAACTATTATCTTTGCTTGTACAATCTTAGCATTAAAATCGTGTTAGCTGAGGGGCGCCTGGGTGGCGCAGTCGGTTAAGCGTCCGACTTCAGCCAGGTCCGGATCTCGCGGTCCGGGAGTTCGAGCCCCGCGTCAGGCTCTGGGCTGATGGCTCGGAGCCTGGAGCCCGTTTCCGATTCTGTGTCTCCCTCTCTCTCTGCCCCTCCCCCGTTCAAGCTCTGTCTCTCTCTGTCCCAAAAATAAATAAACGTTGAAAAAAAAAATTAAAAAAAAAAATTAAAAAAAAATCGTGTTAGCTGATAATAGTTTGTTTTTATTGTTTGCCTTAAACTTTAATTTTTATCCTAAAGTTTTTAAAAATGTTGAGGTTCACCTGGGTGACCCAGTCGGTTGGGCATCTGACTACGGCTCAGGTCATGATCTCACCCTTGTGAGTTTGAGCCCCGCTTTGGGCCCTGTGCTGACAGCTCGGAGCCTAGACCCTGCTTCAGATTCTGTGTCTCCCTCTCTCTCTGCTGCTCCCTAACTCGCACTCTGTTTCTGTCTCTCTCCAAAATAAATAAACATTAAAAAATTAGAAGAAAAAATTACAGAAAGAACATGTTTTGTTGATATTTGATAAGTCAAATGTTTCACACCTTTATGTTCATATTATTCATTATATGTCTGGGTATTTTATGCTATAACTTACACTTTAAAGTCAAATTGACCCTGCCCCTAAACTCTAATGAGTACAAACATCCCCCGGGTTTCTATTATAATGAGGTAAATAGGAAAATCCATTTCTTCCTAACATCCCTTATTTTAAATGTGGTGATGGATTTTTTTGCTTAAAGGCTTTTGTTTTACAGGATGGCTATGCCTATTGATCCTCAACTACATGTTGAATTGGTTTTCTATCTAGAGTATCATGCTTATGCCAGAACAATTATAAGCATTATGCTGGGTAATTTTCCGTCATCTATAGGCTCTAGACCACCAAAGATACATCGAGTTTGTGGGCCTGATTAAGAAGCAAAAGGCTTCATTGGATGTCATTATGTTAGGAAAGAAAGAAACTGTTAATGGTTAAGTCATGGGAACAAAAATTAATATTGTCCCTATTGCTTGAGTTTTAAACCACTGGCCCAAGTCCATCTAACCCGTAGAGTATTATGTATCCCTAAATGCAAATGTATTTGGTGTCAACAATTATAGACACTGTGAGAAATAACGTGAGAAGCATGAAAATATCATAGAAGATGCGTAAAGGCCCCAATTTTTAGTGGGTCTATAACCTTAGCTAGCCACCCAATCTGTTTATTTTCTAACATCTTTGAGAATCAACTTACATAAGTATGGAGGTCATTTATAGGTGAATACACCTTGCAGAATGGTGAAGCATCAGTATAGCTCTTATTCCTGCTGAGTTCTCCATAGAGGCAACAGGTTAACGTCTCTCTGACTCAAGGTTGTGAATGCTCATCAGTAGACAAAGGATACTTGATTGTAAAGAAAATTGATGAATGAGCAAAATGTATTTCCTCAAGAACTGTATGTAAACCTAAACCCTCTGGGATTTCCTTAGAAATATCTTGATTTTATTGACATTTGATGAAGATAATGTGATATTCAGATCAGTAGACTTCTTATCCCACAGCGAGTCAGTATAAAAGTGAGCTAAGAAATTGAGCTTTCTAGAAGGCAACCGCAGACTCAGGTAATTATTAGCCTAGCCTAATTGTTGCAGCTGAGAAAAGTCCCTGAAACTGAAATGATCTTTCTTTTTTAGTGTTAAACTGCCCTAATAATCACCTTGTCTCATAATAATATACCGTACTCTGTGCTATGGAAAACTGTTTTCTCAACAGTCAAATTAATGTGTATTGACTCAAACTATGTTTAATAAGACTTAATATCAAATTATAAACAGAGAATTTCAATCATGTAAACAAAAGCAATGTTATCTCTTTTTTCCATCAATGATGTTTTCATTATTCCAAGGCTAAACTCTAAATTTCTTAACATAACTTACAAGGTCCTGGATAATACGTCCAGAACTCTCCCGTGTCTGCTAACCAGAGCTTCACTGACTGACCCTTAGGACTTTTGAACTTGATGACTTCTGCCTGCCTCAAGATTCTGGCCATGCTTTTTGTTTCTTTTTTAACCTAGAAGAACCATCTTTCCTCTTTACATGCTTCATACTCATTGTTTAGGTTCCACTATATCTAGTTTTCTTGATATCATACTTTCAAAGAAACTTGTCCATGCCCATGGGCTCTCTATTATACATGTAATCAATACTCTAATTTTTTCAGAACATTTTTAAAATTACTTTGTGTGAAATATATCACTTGGAGGAAAAAAAATCATTTGGGGGCAGATATATTTTAGAAAGTTGAATAAGCATCTATAGTATTGTTGTGAATATAGATTTCATACTTTTTATTCCCATAATACACTAAATTCTAGGAATCTAGGAGTAATGTTTGCTTTTTCCAGTGTATCTCTAGCTCCTAGAGCAGTGTCTTACACACAGGCAACATTTAATAACATTTAATGGATTAATTCAATAAATCCATTGAAATACATTGAAATAGCATCACATCTTTCTAATTTGCTTATCATGAACGCTAATCAGAAATAAAAGAACCAAATTCTACTTAGTTTACCAGCATTCAGCCTGTTACATATTGACTACTCCAATTTACTGACTAGCAGAGGTATCAAAATAATATTTCAATTACTCACAGCTTCAATATGAATTTGTGATGAATGCTGATAGATGATATACACATTTTACTAACACCATGATTGGGCAAAAAATGACCAGAATGACATTAATGCAAAATGTATCCAAAAGGTTAATGATTCTTTTGGAAACATAGGCATAGATTTTTAAATCAAGTACTCCAGATAGTTATTTTTGCCATTTATACCAATATTTAAACTTAAAATGTCCAACAGAGAATTATTTATCTTTTAAAATTTCCCTTATAGAAAAAGCATTATTAAATTTAAATGAAGATAAATATAGGTGCATGATTAATGTAGTAAATGTGTATTTTTTTCTAATGTAGCTAACTTCCATGGATAGAAACAATTGACCTAAGGCACTTTTAACATAATTTATATCCTGCAATCTAGATTGCAATTAAACATCATATTCTAAGCATCTTAAAGTATACACATCTTTCATTTTGTTGCCTTGTCCCTGATTAGAGGCCACGCCAATTTAACAGCTAAAATATAGTGGTGATCATGAATCACATGGTTATCAGACAGTTTTCTATACCTATTTGTCCAAAGGGGAATCCATTTCTCTTTGCGCTACATTCCGCACACATGGAAAAAAGCCAATCCACTGCCCACGTCTGTTAATGAATTTGAAAATTGCCAAAAAGAAAAATAAACAGATACAGAACTAGACAGAGACATTTATTCATTACAATTCATGGTGATAATTTCTGTAGCATTTTAATATCAGCCGCACAAAATCATGGGTGTATGTAATTTCCTTTAAGCTGGTTACTAAATATCATAATTAAATGTATATGTTTTGCTAATTTAAAGAGAGCAGTGTTATGTTTTCTATGATAATGCATTTCATTTCTTTTTTTTTTTTACAGCTATTTTTCTTTCTCCTTTTAAGTTTATTTATTTTGAGAGGGAATGAGAAGAAACAAGTGGGGGAGGGGCAGAGAGAGAAGGAGAGAGAGAATCCCAAACAGGCTCTGCACTGTCCGTGCAGAGCCCCACATGGGGCTCGAACTTATGAGTCCTGAGATCATGACCTGAGCAGAAATCAAGAGTCAAATGCTTAATCGACTGAGCCATCCAGGAGCCCTATATAGCTATTTTTTATTTGCTTTATGCATTGGTGCATCTTTTTTCCAGTTTTACATGGTGTGATGTTGAAATAGTATTCATTTAAATTCACCAACAGAGAGATCATAAAGTAACCTCTGTCAAAATTTCCTTGTAAAGTACTTTAAATATGAAAAGAAAATTGGCATATCTCAGGATATCTTATTTTAGTAAGAATATAGTTTTTCCCACATGTAAGTTTTAAGTTCCCACTTACATAAACACCTGTTCTGGCTGTTGTTTCCAGTTTAATGAGTTTGGGGAGGTTTATATCTCTAAACTGAGAGTAGTTTTATCATTTTGACATTTAATTTTGTTTCTCTTTTATAAATGTCTTGTAAAAAGAGAGTCATTTAGCATCTGTTTGGTTATCTACCAACATCTGTCCTGGTTACCCACTGTAACAAAAAGTACACCCTTCTTAAATCACAGATTGATTTAGTCTTTGAGGTGGTATTCTTAATATCACAAACTTTTAGTGAAATTAATGTAATATGTTTTTATGAAAAGAAATATTTTCTCTCATTATATGCATATAATATAGTGCATTATATATATATTATATATATAATTACAGAGAGAAAATGTTTATTTGTAGTAACATATATGTTATATATGCATATATATAAAGTATGAATTGACTTAGAGAAATGATTACATTTGAATCAATTACTCAGAACACTTAGGTAAGATTCTTCCTTCTGAAAAAAAAAAAGTAGAGTTGGACATAAATTTAGCAGTGATTAGTTTGAATACTCTAAAGATCAGGATCGTCCTATAAGACTCAGTTAAAGATCTTCAAAAATAGGAAACCATCAGACTAACTTCTTTTCCAAATGAGGTACTCAAAAAAATCGCCATCTATAAAATGCATTCAACCTTCCTCGAGCCAAACCTCTTTCACTGAGACTTATTTATAAGACACTCTGATTTAGAAGTGAGCAAATTGAGAAAGAAAGCTCTAAGGAGAAGGGAATTAATTTTTGGCTAATTTAAGAGGCATTTACATTTCAGGAGCAGCTGTGGTTTGAGTTTTGGGCACAAAAGAAGAGGCATCAAGAAGGCCAGGAGCATCAGGGACGGAAGCGCTTGTCTCTAGTGCTCAGTGAGGTAGTCTGGACATAGGGACACTTCCTTCCAGGGCAGTTTTGTTTTGTTTTGTTTTGTTTTGTTTTCCTCCATCGTGCTGTTGAGTTTGAGGCTGGTTCCCTGGCCCCATAAAACAATTCCATGAGCTGTTGTTTAATGAACTATTTTTCTGCTTAATTTGCACATCCACTGCCTTTGGCTGCTATTGAAACCTTGAGAGATTTGGGAGAGATAAACAATGAACAAATACATAGGTCATGTACTGTCAGGTGTTTCTGTGTGTTGTGCAAAAATAAATCAGGAAAAAGAAACAGAAAGTGATGGGGTTGCAATTTCAAATAGGGAGGACCCAAAAATATTTGTATTTTTAGAAGCTTCAGTTTCATATAAGAAGGCAGTATTTTAAATGATTTGATAGAAGTTTGGGAATGAGCTCTAAAATATCTGGAGAAAAAGCCTTCCACATTCAACTCACAGAAGTGGAAAGGCCCTGAGGTAGAAAGGCGTTTAGGGTACAGGAGAGGGTACATGGCGTTCAGACTACTTTTCAAATGATAAAAAAAAAAGAGTAAAACAAAAAATATAGCTGTATTATGTATATTTAGTGTAATATTAACCTTTGTTCAATTAAAAAGTCATGACATCCTATGCAATAAATATTACTTCTGAATAATAACAAAACTAAAGAAGAAAATTAAAAGTATCAGCACTATATTTAGTATAAAGTATCTGTCATTTTATATAGCAAAACATATACATCTTTGACTTGTTTTTGATTATATACTAATTAGTGTTTACTGAGTTCTTTTTTTATTCATGAAACTCATTCTATTCTGGACCTGATTTACTTGTAAATTGATATAACATTCACACGAAATATTAAAATTCAGAGTTAAGCATTCCTTTTAATTGGTCCGGAACATACTTCAACAACGGCTTAAAAAGCAAGTGTTAAAATGAAAAGTGATTTCTGGCGTTTCATAAGACAAAAGAAGATATCTTGGAAATACTGCTTACTCCTGGGGAAATATCAGGCACAAGGGAAGAGCCTTCAAATGGTGAGATGTAGAAATTGACCGACGATAGATGAGCAGATAGTTAATATACATGGTGTCATTGTTTAATGCTATTATTAAAATTTAGTAAGTCTACGATTTTACCCGTTTTTAAAAGAAACAGTGAAAGGCAAAACCCAATACAAAATTAGAAATATCATAACTGACAGCACATATGTAGTTTGGGGGTGGTCTTCATTTCTAAGTCTTGTGATATAGACAGGAACTGGTTGGGGGTGGGGGTGGATTCTCTTCTGCTCTCAGACTAACTGCCCACTATCAGTGCTGTAGCTGCAGCTGAGACCGTGGCTAAACAACAACTACAGTAACATAAACACATTACAATTTCCAAGTTGAGAAAAATGTATAACTAAAATCTGACTTGGGATTTTAGGATTTTAGGATTTTAGGATTTTGGATTTTGGGAAAGCCCACACTTACTTGACTCCTAATTCCTCATGATCCTGTGCTGATAGTTACAAAGTCCCAACTGCTGAGCTCCTGTCTTTCCAAACTTCTACAGAGAGACAAGTTGCTTGCTCATATATATATATATATATATATATATACACACATATAATATACATATACCACATCTTATACTCATCCTTTTGAAACCTGAGGATGATCTTCCCAGTGAAATTGATGCAAATACATACAGGCAAGCTTCTTATGAAATATATATCATGGCATTCACATTTAGTCTCTCTTATGATTGAATATAAAAATTAATATATACTTTTACTCCGTTATACTTCAAAACATTATAGAAAACTTGAGAAAAAGTTAAATTAGTCCTAATTAATCCCCTTATTTTTTAAGGGCAGTTTTTTTGAGAGTATAATTTTTCTGTCATTTTTAAATGTCAAAATTTGAGGGGCGCCTGGGTGGCGCAGTCGGTTAAGCGTCCGACTTCAGCCAGGTCACGATCTCGTGGTCCGTGAGTTCGAGCCCCGCGTCAGGCTCTGGGCTGATGGCTCGGAGCCTGGAGCCTGTTTCAAATTCTGTGTCTCCCTCTCTCTCTGCCCCTCCCCCGTTCATGCTCTGTCTCTCTCGGTCCCAAAAATAAATAAATGTTGAAAAAAAAATTTTTTTAAAAAAATGTCAAAATTTGAAACTATTTTTAATATAAGAAACGATGTTATATTAGCATCCCATATACTTTGAATTTTTATGATGATGGCAAAAAGAAAAATAACAAAAAAATAGTGCTGGATCAAGAAAGTGAGAAGATAAATTACAAACCAAGAGAAATATTTGTCAGTGATACATCTGATAAGGCATTGTTACCCAAAATATGCAACGACCTTTTCAAGGTTAAAAATAAGAAAACAGAGGCACCTGGGTGGCTTTGTCGATTAAGTATCTGACTTTGGCTCAGGTCCTGATCTCATAGTTAGTGAGCTCAAGCCCTGCATCAGACTCTCTGCTGTCATCACAGACCCTGCTTGGGATCCTCTGTCCGCCTTCTATCCCTCTGCACCTCACCTACTTCTAAAAATAAATAAACATTAAAAAATAAGAAAACAACAACCCAATTAAAAAATAGGCCAACAATCTTAATTTTTTTTTTTATGTTTATTTATTTTTGAGGCAGAGAGAAACAGAAATATCTGCTCAATGATCATTGCACTAACAAATCTTCTACAGTTTTTATTTTCCATTTCTTTAATCAAATGCCTTGAGCACGTATATCTTTCAGAAATTCTACCACTTTTTTGTGTAAAAAAAAAAAAGAAAATAATTTCCTATTCTATCCTGTATTGTTACAAATCATTAAGGTCCTAAGTGATTGCAGATGATTCTAAGTCCTGCCTTTATTAAATACGATGGTTGATTTTCGTGAAAACAGATAATGCTGGTTTTCTTTTTCAGTAGTATTTATAGGGTAATTGTTGTCTATAAAATACACAGTTAGAAAAACAAGAGGCTATCCCTTGCTGATGTGGGAAGGTAGTTGCATTGCCAAGCATTGAACATGATCCATTTATTCCTCAAGACCATAGGCTTTCTCTGAGATAAACCTTTGCTTGGGAAGAGAGCTGCATCTTAAGATGTTGAAGACTTTGTCATTTTCAAACATACTGCACTGTGATCTCTCAGATCATGCTGACTTCATTACTTCACAATGTGGAAAGCAATCTAGTATGGTGATTCAAAGAAAGGTTATTACATTAGAGCTAAGCTACATTTTGGTAATGATATCACTGACATCTGAACCTCTTTTTTTTTCCAAAGGAATATGCACTCGATGCCTTTCAGAATGAACATAGGCAAATGTTATTTCCTCTCTATAGTTTTCAAATGTATCAACAATGAAGTCAGTTTTCTTCCATTCTTCTTGTGAACACCACCATCACCCCTGACCCCACTGACTTGATCTCGTGTTTCCTCACAGCTTTCAGTATGGATTTGATTCTAATACTCAGCTAAAACTTTTCTGTTGTCCTCCCTGTTCTGTAAAATAAACAGAAAATAAGGATTAGAAACAAAATTAAACCTGATGCATAGAGAAATACCACTGCTATAGTGTCTGTTCATGTTTGCTAAAGTAAAACCAAAATATATACATTAATATATATATTAATTTTTTTTCTCTTTGACATTTTCAAACATAATCTAGGTTTTATATGAACACAAAGAGCTCTCCACAATCTTTAAAATACAGGGCTTTTCTTTTTTTAGGCCCTATTAATGAAGAACTACAGTAGTACAGTGATACTGATTAAAATTTATGTGTCTGTTCTGTAGTGATTTCCTTTATCAGACACTCCTTCATTGCTACAGGTCTCTTGACCTCACCTGTCTCATCCTGGCTACCACAGTGCATGGGGTCCAGTTAACTTTATGGGAGCACAACCTGATAGTTTTCTCCCTTCTCTTCTTTTCCTAATGCTTATCTTTGGTACCATGATAGCCTCCCATTCAGTGTCCACATGCACAATTTGGAAATGTGAGGGAGTTAATGAAAGCCTTTGATGGATGGCAGCTTTTAGCTAAGACATAAATCTCAGCCCTCCCCCACAATCCATGGACACTGTAGGTAATCAGTTTATTTAGTTTCTTGGATTGTCTTTGGGGATCATGCAATCAGTATTAATGATCAAGATTCTCGAATGACCATGGCTGTCCCACTTTTCCAACTCTGTTCTTCTTCTTCACTACTACTAACTTGGATATTGTACTCCTTATTAAAATAATAGCTTGTAAGTCACTGCCCAAATCTCTGCTTTCTGGATGATGCAAGCTATGCCTCTATTTATGCACGCATAAATCACTAAGTTGAAAACATTATTTGACTTTTTTTTTTTTTTCTGACAGTACTTTCAGAAGTGAAATTAAAGGAAAGCTGTTTCTTTACTTCTTTTTTTATTTTGTTCGGTGTCTAGATTTTCCCAAGATAATTTAGAAATCTATATTAAATATATGTCTTTCTATGACAGAGCCACAATCTTTTGGCAAAGATGTACCTAATTATACAAGGGTCTCTATTTACTTTATACTTGTAAGCAAAAGAAGTATGATCAAAAATATTAAACATATCTTAATACAGGTATAACTTTATCAATACAGACAAATTAATTTATACCTGTAACAATTCTGCATTCTGCTATTTTCTCCTAACAAATTACAGACTGACTTCAATCTCAATCTGGATATTTGTTTGTTCTGCAGAGTAGGAAGTGAACCAGAAAGACTTTATAAAATATCAGATCAAACTAAAAGTTGAGAACTATTGAAATATATTGGATCATATAAAAAAAATGGAGCAGATTATAATGTTGGAAAGAAGAAAGTTGAAAACTAACTTAAATTATTGATGTATTAAGAAACAGGAAAATAAACTGCTTAATCGTAACAGATGAAATGGTCTATGTCTTTGAATTTGAAAAATATTGTGTATTTCTAACAAAAGACAAAATGTTGGGGTGGTAGTAATCCTGTCTCAAGATCTGACCTTGCACACTATTTATTAAAATACATATTTTCCCATATTCTGAAAGCGTTATTCATTTGCACACATTTCCAATTGGAATAAATGTTTTTGTTTTTGTTTTTGTTTTACCACACATGTGTTGGAATTAAAACCCATGAATCATTTTTCTGGAGTGGGGAGTATAGTAAAGAATGTAATATATTTTGAGAAATAGTTACTGATTTTGGTTTTTTCTTTCTAAAAAGTTAAGAACTTTTTCTTCCTAATTCTTTGTCTTCCCGGGAGTGAGCAGAGGTCAGACAGGTTTCAAATCTGTTACCAAGAAAGATGAAAACATTTATAATTTTTCCCTATTTTATATAAGTTGACAATGAAAATTAAAACATTTCTCCCCATGGAATGAGATAACTTTTTCAAGATGGCCAGTTAATTAAATATCTTGAGGTCATTTGAAGAATTGGAAATCTCATTGGCCTTCCTCTCATGCTTCCATTTATTAATGATTCCATTTCTCACAATTTTCATCTTTTTTTCTTGCTTGCTTCTGTTGTGCTATATTCGCATGGCCAATAATATATATGGTTTAGCTACATGAAACAAAACCCGGTCATTTTTTACCTCATTTATAGCCAATATCAGATAATACCATTCCTTTCAAATGTAAGTGGGCTACATGATCTCCATCATTAAGAGAAAAATGGAGTGAAATATCAAATCAGAACTGGCCATGCCTGTTATTCATATTGCATTCTGTTAAAAAGTATACTCAGTTTTAAATATTACTTCAATATGCTTTGCCGGATATTTCTCTGGAGAGAAAAATTATAATGCTTATTCAGTTCTTGGCACACCCTGTTTCCTAAAACTGAACTAAAGAAAAGAATTGTAGCGGCCGTGCATTTATTTGACAAGCTAATTGAAATTGCACAATAAGTCAGTCTGATTTCCAAGGACAGAGAGGTTAATGGAGTGTGCTTCTCTGTGCTGGTACAATAGCTCCGTTTTCTTTACTGAAATAACTGTGATTTCCTATATTAGTAGTTACATTATTCAAGCAGCAAGGATGTATTTGAAAGGAAAACTTAATCATTATAAATAAACCCATTTGGGGATATACAGTTCACAAACTTATTCTGAACACATAATGTCATGTCCTTGTCAAATAATACAAAACACACAGTTCTTATTTTCCCTGTTAAAGACTGTTGTGATTTGAACGTAAATGCATTTAGTGAGACAACACAACCAGAGAGTGTTTTAGACAAGTGGTATTTAGTCTATTACATTGCTGCCGACACTGAAAAACACTAGACCTTTTTTTGAATACAGTTCAGCTCTGGTTGAAAATAAGCAGTTTTTCCATATGAGGATGCTGTTTGAAAATCAGGTGGCCAGAAAGTGAAGTTCAATTGAGAAATGAATTTGGGTCAGGAAAGGGCAATACATGAGCATAGACTTCACTCTGACTTTTTTAAGGTTGTGATTTTTATGCTGAAATACGAAAAAATGAAGACTAAAAAGTTGAGAGAAGAAGAAATGCAATCATTTTTGATAATCGATTTAGCGACGCCTAATGTTCGTTTAAGTGTGTTTATAATGTCTGTAAATTTCTCATCGCTCTTGGATTTATATAAACATTTAAAAATAATATTTACTATGTTTTCATTAAAGACTAATGCAAATGCTATCATGTATTTGTCACTGCAAACATTTATTGGGACCCACAGCGTGGCAGGAATTACTGTAGATCCTGCAGATTCATCACCGAACAAAATAAAGTTTCTCCTCTTATAGAACTTGAGAAGAGACTATACGTGAAATGAATAAGCAAATTGAACCCCAATATGATGGTACCAGTTTAGTGCTAAAGAGAACAAATGAGAAGAAGGAGATATGATAGATCAAAACTGCGAGGAGTTAGTCAGGTAGGTGAGTAGGTAGCTCCATAGTGAGTACTTTCTTTTTTTTTCCCCAATTTTTTAAAACCATTTATTCATTTTTTTGAGAGAGCATGAGTAGGGAAGAAGCAGAGAGAGAGGAAGACACAGAATCTGAAGCAAGTTCCAGGCTCCGAGCTCTCAGCACAGCTCAAGCTCACAGACCACGAGATCATGACCTGAGCTGAAGTCGGACACTTAGCCAACTGAGCCACTTAGGTGTCCTGTAGTGAGTCCTTTCTTTAGAACATCTAGAAATTGCCCCAAATCTCCTATTATGATTCATTTATGGTTTTTCGCACCCATACTGAAAGATATGAAACACTTTAAACATAGCATTTGTTGAAATTTTTCATTGAAAAATGATATTTCTAGCCCTTCATTTTTTAATTCACATTTAAAGATTGTATTGAATAATGTAACTTAATTTAAAGCGTGCAATAAATTTCAGAGTTTCTATACATCGTTTCTAATTATATTCCATACATCTAAATACATAATACTACATCTATATTATACTACATCTATAACAATCTAGACTTAATCAACAATTTTATGATTAAGAATTAAAAGAAAAAATTTTGTGTACATTTCTGATTAGGAAAAATAATCAAAGTGATATGATTGGGGCAACGTATACAATAATTTTAATATTTTGGTACATATTTTCAAGTTGATCCACAGAAAATGTGTATCAGTATTATTCTTACCAACAGAGCATGGAAGTGTCTCAGTTTTTTCACCCTCAATAAGAGATAGATGGTACATGATATCCTCAATAGAATGAAGAACAATTTACTTGATTATACATGCTATCTGTTTTTTCATATTTTAAAATTTACTGGTTAGTATCACTCAACTACAGAAAATCCATAAGACAAATGAATGGTTTAGTGAACTTTAATACTTTGAAAATCAAGGATAAGAGACAGAATTTTGTGTGCCCCCTTGGAAACCTTCAATATGCCCTTGCCAGTCTCCAGCCTTTTTCTGCTAAGAGCAATCACAAACCTGGTTTCGCAGTAAATACTTCCTATCCTTTCTTTATAGTTTTACTATCCAAAAGTGCATCCTTTACCACTACAGTTTAACTCTGCTGTGCTTTTCCCTTAACATAATCTTAAACTGTCTAAAGAAATTATATTTAGGTTTCTTTGCAATTGATTCATTGAAAAACCATCATATTTGTTCCATATAGAGTTCCCCATTCTAAATTCCGCAAATTTTATGTACACTATAAACTTTACTATGATTCTCTCTTTATAAATTGATAATTTTTTGAGAGGCTTGTTCAGAATCAGGTTCAATATTTTAGCAAATCTGATTGCTAATTTTAGCAAATCAGTAAAGACAAGTTTGCGAGCTCAAAATTTCTTCAGGGTGACCCCGTCAGGAGAGACCTCACAAGACAGTGAGATTTACCTCCAGGAACTCAACCAGGTTCCCACAATAAACATCAGAGGAAAATCCCCTTCTGCTTCCTGCAGAAAACGAAGAAAAGGAACCATTTTGAAATATCCTAGAGCACTCTGTTTTTCTTAATGAACTCAGTACTCAAGGGAAAATAGTTAATGCAGAGCCTAACCTTCTGGGATATTATCAAAGCCTAATCGACCTAGGGGAAGGGAAATACCCAACTCCAATCTGCTCTAGCTATCTTGTCCCACCTGAGAGGGGAGGAAAAATACTTGTGGAGTTTACAGCCCATGGATGCACACTCACTAAACAGTGGAGATGTAGTCACAGGACAACAGAAGGCTCCCCTCCCCTCACAGCACACCATCACATGCTAAAGGTTTATTAGCAGCAGTTTCTTTTACCCACATTATACCTGGCTATGAAGAAAAATATATATATATATATTTATATTTTATTTATAATAATATAAATATTAAAATATAGTAATATATTTATATTTACTATATATATATATATATATATATATATATATAGTAAACTAAAAAGCAAAAAACACAATTTGGAGTGACAGAGCAAGCATCAGAACCAGAGATGGCAGGGATGTTGGAATCATCAGACCAGGAATTTAAATTGGTTAATATGCTAAGGGCTCTAGGGGTGCCTGGGTGGCTCAATCAGTTGAGTCGGATTCTTGATTTCAGCCCAGGTCATGATCTCGCAGTTCGGTGGATTGACCAATCCACGTGGGACCCTGCACTGACAGTTTGGAGCCTGCTTGAGATTTTATCTCTGTCCCTCTCTTTGCCCTTCCAACGTTCTCTCTCTCTCAAAATAATAAACAAAGAAACATTAAAAAAATATGCTAAGGGCTGTAATGGATAAAGAGCATGCAAGAACAGATGGGCAATGTCAAAAGAGAGACGGAAAATCTAAGCAACAACCAAAAGGGAATGCTAGTAATCTAAAACACTGGAACAGAAATGCGGAATTCCTTTGATGTATTAGTACACTAGACATGGTTGAGGAAAGAATCTCAGAGTTTGAGGATATCCCAAATGGGTGGTATCATTTCTTCAGCTTTGTTATTTTTCACAATCGCTACTAATCCAGATACTTTAAATTCTTTAAATTTCTATATACTTTTAAAAATCATCTCTCCAATCTAAAAACAGTCCATTGGATTATTTATTTATTTATTTTTAATAATATATTTTAATGCTTATTTTTAAGAGAGAGACAGAGTATGACCAGGGGAGGGGCAGAGAGAGAGAGAGAGAAAGAGGGAGACACAAAATCTGAAGTAGGCTCCAGGCTCAGAGCTGTCAGCACAGAGCTGGAAGCAGGGCTCCAACCCACAAACCAAGAGATCATGACCTGAGCCAAAGTCGGTCGCCTATGGGACTGAGTCACTCAGGTGCCCCAAGACTGTTGGGATTTTAATTAAGGCATTGTGATACCCGGAGATCATTTGTAAATAATTATTAACAACAGAATTATTTTCTAATCAATAAACATGTATCTATTCTTTCATCAATGTGTTACAGTTTTGTTTTCAGAGAGAGAGAGAGAGAGAGAGAGCAAGGGAGGGGCACAGGGGAAGAGATAGAGCATCTTAGGCAGGCTCCATGCTAGGTGCAGAGCCCCATATGGGGCTCAGTTTCATGACCCTGGGGTCAACACCTGAGCAGAAATCAAGAGTCAGATGCTCAACCGACTGAGCCACCCAGGTGTCCCAAAGTATTAGTTTTAATGCAATGTCTTAGATTGGTTTTGTTAGTTTTTACTTAATTTCCATATTTTAATGCTACCTTAAATAGCACAAATCTAATTCATCTCTAAATGCTTATTGCCAATATAATAGAAACAAAGTTGACATTTTTATATAGTGTATTTGTGTCCCATACTTATTTGTTCCAACACTCATTTGTATATTTCTCGCTATTATCTATGTATATAACATCTATATTCTACAAATATATTTAATTACCTGATAGATTACTGAATATTTGATAATCTTACATTTATAGCAGATCCCACTTATTTTTCATTTACGTTTTTATACTTTTTTCCTTTTCTTTTACTACTTCATTTTTGCCAAATATGAGTATTTTTTTAATATTGCACTTTTGTTTTCATTGAAACATAAGGTATATATTTATTTATTTTTATCATGTTATCCCAGCCTACTTTTGAATATTATACTAATTGTATAATGTTAGGAAAATTACACTAGTATTTATTTTCTTTCCCTCCTACATTGTGCAATATATTCACGCAGTATGTATATATTATAAAGTTCATGATGAAATAATATTTTGCTTTCAATTCTAAAATGTCTTTTATAAATTTTAATAATCATTTTACATTCTCTCTATATATTTAGAACTTTCTGTGTTTTTTATTTCCTTACAAAGTCGTGAGTTTCTACCTGTAACAGTTTTCTTTTGGCCTGAATAAACATACTTTATATTTTTTAAATAAGTTTCGGGTTGAGTAATTCGTTAAAATATTCTGTCTGAAAATGTCTTTAACTTTTATTTTTGATGGAGAGATTAACTTAATGTTCTAGAGTGATAGTGTAGTGTTTTTTCTTTTACTTACGTCTTCTGTTTTCCCTTTTAGCACATTATGAAGCATTCCATTTTCCTAATATTGCATTTTTTGATGATAAATCTGTAATTAATTTTATATTTGTTGACTAAGATAATGTATATTTTTAAATCTTACTGTTATTTATTAATATTTCTCCTTATCATTGAATTCAGTGGCCTAATTACTACGCACTTTTGTGTTATTTTCTTGGGTATATCTTATTTTGGTTTCTTTGAACTTGAGAAAATCATTGGCCATAATTTCTCGGACTTATTTGCCATGTTTTAAAATGTTGATGTTCAGGGGACACATGGGTAACTTAGTTGGTTAAGCATCCAACTTTGGCTCAGGTCATGATCTCATGTCTCATGTCAAGCTCTGTGCTGACAGCTTGGAGCCTGGAGCCTGCTTCGGATTCTGTGTCTCCCTCTCTCTCTGCCCCTCCCACATTAATTCTGTATCTCCCTCTCTCTCTCTCTCTCTCTCTCAAAAATAAATAAACATTAAAAAATTTAAAATGTTGATGTTCAAGATAAGGTGACGTGTTAATGGATATAAGTGGATAACTAACATTTACATAAGGATACAATGCAAAACCATAAAGAAAGTTTAACAATGAAATCTGAAACATATATTCTTATTGACCTATGGAAAACACAAGATTTGTTTTTTGCTAAAAAATGTAATTTAATAAGACAAGAATTTTAAGTGGAACATACCCTTATTTAATCAATTGTGCAAAATTAATAAATTTCAAACTGTCTTTGTTTAAAAGTATAAAACTCTCATAAGTAAAATAACTTGAGAATGTTGATCCTAGGTTAGTAAAACATCATTGCTGAAAGCTAGAAACTGGGTTTATGCAGAAGGGACTGATAAACCTGATTGTCTTCCATTCATCCTCAACTAAATCTTATGTTAGGAAAAAACATTGCAGTTCTAAGATTCAAAATTTCCTCTTTAAATTCAAAAGAGCATTTTAAAAGACAGTTTTAATTGTATTACTACACAAATTATATAAAGTGTAATTCTGTACAGTGTTAGATGCTGTATTGATCAAATGATAAAACAGTTAATGTCATGTGAAAATAAGGTTGCTATGACAACCATGCATTTTAGGAAAATCCTGAAGGATAAGTACTGCTACAAAACTCTGTGCAAACTAGATCTTAATTAGAAGCCTCTAGGAACTCATAAAACTTTTGGGTTTTCTCATTTTAAATATTTATTTTATATATCTGTCATGAAAAACATTAGAAGAGATTTTCTTTCCTAGTTGATGATATTTATAAAGTATTTATTCTTCAAAAAAGAAGCCACTCAAAGATATCAGAATGAGGAAAAAAATTAGGCCCACTATGTTAAGGAAAAAAAAGGGTCTTTTAAGAAGACTAAGTTTTCTTTAAAAAATATTGCACTTGTGAACGGTGTTTATTAAGCTTAAATAAAGTGGCATATCTATCCAGGTGAATACATGACTATAATTTTAAAAACTTTTGAAGGAAATAAGTAATATAATAAAATATATATCATAAATGTTTTTAATATAACATTTAAGCTCAAAATAAGCGTAACCTACACCATGTTAACTTTTATGAAAACATTACAGTAAGTGAAATAAGTCAGTCACACAAATACTGTAGGATGTCATTCATATGTGGAATTTACGAAACAAAGAGCAAAGGAGAAAAAAATGGAAGAGAGGCAAAGAAACAGAATCTTAACCCTAGAGAACAAACTGATGGTTACCAGAAGTGGGGGTGGGGTGCAGGTTAAATAGTTGATGGGGATTAAGGAATGAACTTGTGAGGAGCACCAGGTTTTGTATGGAAGTGTTGAATAACTATAGTGGATACCTAAGACTAATATTACATTGTATGTTAATTAGCTGGAACTTGAATAAAACCTTAAAAAATTTTTATGACAGTATACAATAATCTAAATGATTTCTCCCTTGACTTAAAATCTTTAACTGTTGTGTTAATGAACTAAATTAGGTAGGTCCAAGTAAAAATCATTGTGGTGTTAAAAATATGTATCAGACATTATTTAAGAACAAATTACATGAAAAAAAATGTTTTTGCTTCTACCCATTACAAAAGCAACTTTTCAACATGTGTTATAATGCTGAAATTAATTATTAAATTATATGTATACATAATTAGCTGCTTTTTTAAAAACCATGTTTACATACATTGTGCTATACAATTATCTGTAGCATATTAATCAATCTACATTGTGTCCCTAAGAGTTTATGTTTAATTGATTTAACAAATTTTTGGCATTGAGCTATATATACTGTCAATTTGGAAAAATCAAAGATTTGTGTTCTCAGAGGTTCAGAATTGATAATTCTTGGGTGGAGACCTAAAGATTGGGTTTTTAACTAGTATCCTAAGTGATTTGATGCAGGTGATGAGCTGGTCACATTTTGGAAATCACAGCTAAAACAAAACTGCCTCAGTGTTGTGGTTTTGTTTAAAAGTAACATAAGGGTTTTATTAACTTTACAAAGTTTATTAAAAATAGAAAAGTAAGAATGTTATATAGCAAGATCCAAAGATAGGTAGAATTAAATAATTAACCTGTGGCTTATTATTTACTTACATAGTTTAAAAATATAATTTATAAGTTTTAGAAAATATTTCTGATACACGTATTAGCAACATAGACAAATTGAGAATTATCTCCTCCTCACTCTGGTTAACAGAGAACGAGAAGGGGGCACCTTGGTCTGATAACTGCAAGGAAATGAATTCTCTCAACAACTTAAGGGAGCCTATATATGGATCAATCTCCAGTTGAGATTCTTATGAAACTGCAGCCCTGAACGCCACTGAGTTTAGCACTCGGTGAAATCCCGAGCGGAGAACCCAGCTAAGTCATGCCAGATTCCTGAACCACAGAAACTGTGAAATAATAAAGGGGTATTGAGTGAAGCCACTAAATTTGTGGCAATTTGCTTTGCAGCATAGAAAACTGATACACAGATACATATTTTTTCTTTTTTCTTTTCCACTTTCCAGTGGGTTGTATTTGTTGCCAATAACTCCAAGGTTATGTAGTATATGAAGTTTGAGAACACTCACTAAAAGTCTCTGATTAGCTTTGTTTGCAAGATAGGCCCATGCTAATCACCATGCTCAAAAAGACTACTCTGAGAGGCTAACGTGTGTGTGTGTGTGCACGCGTGCACTTGTTTTTATTTTTATCACCATTGTTTTAAGGGAGGCATAGCCATGTGACTATATCAGCAAGTAGTACAGGTGCATTTTGTTAAAGGAAAGGTACTAGGAAGATAGATCAGGAAATTGTGCTCAATAAAGAGCATTTAAGATAAATATACTTAGCATTAAGTAAAATTATTATTTTTAATCAGTTTTATTAGAACCGAAATATGATAAAAATGAAAAGCAACTTATTCCTCTAGCTGGATTTAAGGAAATATGTTATTTCATTGTATTGTTGTACCATGCAAGTGTATCATGTGTTTTTCATTCCTATTTGATGTTATTTTCATTTTAGGACAAAAAAAAAATAGAAAAATACATGACGTCTGCTTTTTTTGCAGCAGCTTCCTAATATAGAAATTTGCGGAAATAAACTAAATTGATGAAGCATATGACATATGCTTGCCATCCAATGTTTTCTTTATTATCAGTCTAGCATTTTAATTGGGACTATATATATATGTATGTATATATATATATATATATATACATATATACATATATATATCTGAAGAAAGGCTTTTAATACAGAGACTCATATTGGCTACAAAAATAAATAAGGCAGTTACTAAGAAAGTGTTTTATTATGTTTTTAAGCATACTAGATTTTTTAAAGACTATACATCAGATTTGTTTTCATATTTGTGGGTCCTGAATGAACTCAAAAGTGTTCAATAGTTGATGCTATGTCCTCACATCATTAACATTCACTAAAAAGCCAAAAAGAAGTGGTGTTAAAATTAAGTTAGACAAGGGACACCTGGGTGGCTCAGTCGGTTAAGCATCCGACTTCAGCCAGGTCACGATCTCGTGGTCCGTGAGTTCGAGCCCCACGTTGGGCTCTGGGATGATGGCTCCGAGCCTGGAGCCTGCTTCCAATTCTGTGTTTCCCTCTCTCTTTGTCCCTCCCCTATTCATGCTCTGTCTCTCCCTGTCTCAAAAATATATAAACGTTAAAAAAATAAAAATAAAAAAATTAAGTTAGACCAACAGAAATTTTGGAAAAGTCTATTAATATGTGAAACTGGGAAAACACCTGCATGGGACATGTAGATGAAGCAGAACAGCTTTTATAGAATTTATCCCATGTTTTGTGCTTTCCTAGGTATCAGTGTAGACAAAGTTATAATTTATCCTGATCCCTTTTCCCAAGATACACACATTATTCACTGACAATAGAAGACATTATCCAAGTGGATTACACTTAAGTAGTGTAAGAGGAAAAGAGGAGAATATTTCTTCTTCCATGAAGTTGAAGCAAATTTTACATTAAAATAATAACAATAATAAAAACTATAACTGGATAGTTCTTCTTCATGACTTGAAAATACTCAGAGCCTTGTTTATTCCAACAGACTCTGGCATCCAGCTCTACCTATGCCCCAAGTTCAAGGTACAACCAGATGTGCTTGGAATTAACATTCAACCAATTCTCAGTTAGTGGGCCAAAATGAACGCATAGCAGCAGACAATGGCGATATGTTAGAGTCAATAGCACAACCGTCCAAAACTTACCCACAAAGAGGCGTGCTGTCATGAATGCTCAGAAAAATGGACTCAAAATCATGAGCTGGCTCTCACCCCAGAACAAAGAGATCCCTGCACCTTTTCTCAACACCTGGTGTTGGAACACAGACTCAAACGAAGGATGCCAATGTTTGGAGCTTAGGCCACTTTTCTCATTAATATCTTTAGTAGAGCATATATATTTAATGGTGTATTCAGTATGGCCCTGGTATTATACTGACTCCAGTTCTCTCATCATGCATTTAATATGACTGAATCCCTGAAATAGATGCAGATTTATGAAGCCTACTGAATGAAAGAAAGAAAGAAAGAAAGAAAGAAAGAAAGAAAGAAAGCACAATGAAATATGTCCAAAATGAGATTTGGACAGAACTTCAAAGCTAAAACTTAAAATAAGAGAAAAAGGAAGGCTGGCCAAAAGAATCTGTAGCATGAGATATATCAGAATATTCAAGAAAATAAAGACTCACCTGTGAAAAGAAATTACAAAGACAGGAGTAAAAACTTAAAAACTTATTGTTCTATGAGATATGAGATGGTAAGACAGATGAAAAGGAATCACACAGGGGTGCCTGTGTGGATCAGTTGATTAAGCATCAGAGTCTTGATTTCAGCTCAGGTCATGATCTCACAGTTCATGAGATAGAGCCTACATGGGGCTCTGTGCTGACAGTGCTGAGACTGCTTGGGAATCTTTCTCCCCCTCTGTCCCTCCGCCATTTGTGCTCTCTCTCTTTCTCAATATAAATAAATAAACATACAAAAAAGAAAAAAAAGAAAGGAGGGGAGCCTCCATGGTTCAGTTGGTTAGGTGTCCAACTCTTGATTTCAGCTCCGGTCATGATCTCACGGTTTGTGAATTTGAGTCCTGCATCAGACTCTATGCTGACAGTGTGGAGCTGGCTCTAAGCTGACTCCCTGGGATCCTCTCTCTTTCTCTGTCTCAAAAATAAATAAACTTATGAGGGAGTGATATAAAAATTATGAGGGAACATACTTATGAAAAATTCTATAGAAATCAATAAACATAATTTAATGCAAAGTTAAAAATGACATTATCAGTTTCTACTTTAAGAAAATGTTAAAAAACAAAATATAAAGTAATTAAAATAAAAAATAAGTGAGAGATTATTTGAGAGACATGGACTCAAACAATATAACAAAATTAAGTATTAACAGTGTCAGCAGATATATTCATGGAACAAAATATTTATTAAAGGACAACAAAAATGTGAGTGGTAATAATATTGGTTTACAAAAAAGTAGATGGATTGGGCACCTGGGTGGCTCATTTGGTTAAGTGTCCGACTTTGGCCCAGGTCATGATCTCACAGTTTGTGGGTTCGAGCTCTGCATCAGGCTCTGTGCTGACAGCTCAGAGCCTGGAGCCTGCTTGGGATTCTGTGTGTGTGTCTCTCTCTACCCCTCCCCCACTCACACTCTTATTCTTTTTCAAAAATAAATAAACATTAAAAAAATTAAAAAGCAAAAAGAAAATGGATCTTCTTTTATTGACTGCAAAATAAAATAGGGAAGTTAAAGAGGAATGAGGAAGTAGAAATAAAAAGTATTAATTTTTATATGTTAAGTTATTAATATTCACTTGACTATTGGATTAAAGGATTATAAAAATGCATGCTCACTTTTCTGTTTAAATGTAGATCTATACATGCAGGATAGAAAATGTCATACAGTAAATGGTATGACATTAGGATAAATTGGTGAAAAGTTATTCAATTTCCATAAATAAATTCATATCCAACAATAAAGTAAAATATTTTATACTTCTAAATTATGCGTATTTTACTTAGCAAAATAATTAAAGCAAAAATTTAAAAATCTATGTGAATAATGTGAGAGAAAATAAATAATAATGGGAACTTTTAATATACTTCTCTAAAGCTTTGATGTGTATAAAAGGGAAGAAAAAGATATAAATGAAGTAATATCATCATCATTATTGTCATCATTGTTGATGACAGTTCTGCACAGATTGAACAGAACAAGCATAGCTCTGTGTCATCTGAACACATCATGTCGTATATGTCCAACGACCATCTTGTGAGGTCAGTGATATTAGCAATTACATATGATCATTTTACAGATGGGGATACTGAGACTTAGTGAGATTAAGCTTCATCTAAAGTAACACCTTTTTGAAGTTAAGATGCTTGCCCAGATTTAAAGCGAAATTTAAGTCAGGTCAGAGAGTATAATGCAGATGTCTATGATCTCCAGAATATGTTCACTTTTGTTTCTAGCGTCAAAGAAAATTGTATGTTCTAATAGGACATAACACATTGCCTCATTTTTAGCATAATACTATAACTAGATTTATTTTAAAAACATACTTTGTGTCATAAAACACAGAATTCAAGGTAAACAAGAGAAACATTTAATGATTTTAATAATTTTAAGTGGTTGTTTACTGAATAATCACAGCTTATAAGGACGTTTCTGTGGAAGGTCCTTAAGATGACACCTACATCAGAAATTTATACCATATGGAAAACACATAGACTTTCAAGATATTTTGAAATAAGTCTTTATAGAGAAACATCTTTGATTCAGTATTAGTATATTAGCTTCCTAGGGATGCTGTAACAAAGTACCACAAACTTGGTGGTTGAAAACAACAGACTTATTTTCTCACAGTTCTGAGGGCTAGATGTCTGAATCGAGATAAAGACAAATGCTCCCCACGTAGGTTAGAGAAGAATTTTCCTGGCCAGTTCTTAGCGTCTGATGATTACCCACAATCCTTGACACTCCTGACTTGAAGATGCAACACTCCAATCTCTGCCTCTGTTGTAGCATCGTGCTCTCCCTCTATGTCTCTCTGTCCTATCACATGACTTTCTTATAAACCATGAATATATACTACAGTGGATATAAAAACATTGCACAGGGACAATGGCTTGTAAGTCATTAGACTTAGGGCTCATTCTTTTTTTTTTTTTTTTTAATTTTTTTTTCCACGTTTATTTATTTTTGGGACAGAGAGAGACAGAGCATGAACGGGGGAGGGGCAGAGAGAGAGGGAGACACAGAATCGGAAACAGGCTCCAGACTCTGAGCGATCAGCCCAGAGCCTGACGCGGGGCTCGAACTCACGGACCGCGAGATCGTGACCTGGCTGAAGTCGGACGCTTAACCGACTGCGCCGCACAGGCGCCCCAACTTAGGGCTCATTCTAATCCAGTGTAACTTCATCTTAACTAATTAAATGTTGCAAAAACCTTATTTCATTTCCAGTAAGTTCACATGAAATATTGAATGGACATGAATGGGGGGCGGGCCCTTCTTCCTTGTACACATGGTATTACCTTCTTTTGAGGAAAAATATTCAGACAATCATGCTATTAACAACAATGATTTTTTTTTTTCCACCTAAAGGAGTCATTAATTTATCAAAGAGAAACCAGTAATTAAGATGGAAACAGTCAAAGCTCATCCACTTGAAACAGGGTTCCGGGTCTGGAACCCTCACTCACAAAAGCTTTCCCTCAGTTTGAAAGTCTTTACGTATGATAACACAAAAAAGAAGATAAAGCAACAGAAAGATATAAGACATTTATCTTGAATCTTAGCTTGTAGAAGATACAACTACTTAGCACACAAAAAAGAAGATAAAGCAACAAAAAGATATGAGACATTTAGCTTGAATCTAGCTTGTAGAAGGTACAAGTACTTAGCTTGAAACCCAGTGTGTTGTTAATCGGATTAATGTTAATCTGAGGAAGAGAAAATACTTCTGAAATATTGTAGAAACTGAGATTTTCTTTTAAAGTAGTGACTGATTTGCCAACAAGAATTCTGGCAAACACAAAATTAATAATGTTAGCTACTGTGTCTTTTTGGCATGAAATGATTCTAGATTATATTACAGACATTCAGTCGTACCTTGGGTATTTCTAGAAAGTAATGAGAAAAGTCATTCAAGGATATTTGAAGAACCAGAGATCAGAGAGCAAAAACCCCTTTGATCTTCCTTTGAGCAAAAGAGATATCAACTTGGCAAATGTTGCTACAAAATACAATAGCAATCCCATCAACCAAAAAAGAAAATCATCTGTGGGCATGATGCTCAATAGGAAAAATAGGGTTTATTATCATACAAACTTAATAACAAGTCAAGGTCTACCAGAAAGCTGAAAATCAAATGGATCATACAGCCTTTCAAGTCACTATAGAATATAACTTCTGTCTGTTGGCTTTAAAGTTGTGTTACAGGGAGAGGGAAGATGGCGGCGTAGGAGGACGCTGGGCTCACCGCGCGTCCTGCTGATCACTTAGATTCCACCTACACCTGCCTATATAACCCAGAAAACAGCCAGAGGATTAGCAGAACGGAGTCGCCAGAGCCAAGCGCAGACGAGAGGCCCACGGAAGAGGGTAGGAAGGGTGGTGAGGCGGTGCGCGCTCCACGGACTGGCGGGAGGGAGCCCGGGCGGAGGGGCGGCTCGCCGGCCAAGCAGAGCCCCCGAGTCTGGCTTGCAAAAAGCGGAGGGGCCTGACGGACTGTGTTCCCACAGAAAGCGCGACTTAGCGTCTGGGAGGTCATAAGTTAACAGCTCTGCTCAGAAAGCGGGAAGGCTGGAGGACAAAGGGAAGCAGAGCTGCTGAGCCCCCTGACGACAGAGCTCAGTTTGGTGGGGAACAAAGGCGCTCGCCAGCGCCATCTCCCCCACCCATCCCCCAGCCAAAATCCCAAAGAGAACCAGTTCCTGCCAGGGAACTTGCTCGCTCCGAGCAAACACCCAACTCTGCGCTTCTGTGGAGCCAAACCTCCGGCAGCGGATCTGACTCCCTCCTGCTGCCACAGGGCCCCTCCTGAAGTGGATCACCTAAGGAGAAGCAAGCTAAGCCTGCCCCTCCTGCCCCTGTGCACCTTGCCTACCCACCCCAGCTAAGACGCCAGATCCCCAGCATCACAAGCCTGGCAGTGTGCAAGTAGCCCAGACAGGCCACCCCACCCCACAGTGAATCCCGCCCCTAGGAGAGGGGAAGAGAAGGCACACACCAGTCTGACTGTGGACACAGCGGTGGGCTGGGGGCAGACATCAGGTCTGACTGCGGCTCCGCCCACCAACTCCAGTTATACACCACAGCACAGGGGAAGTGCCCTACAGGTCCTCACCATGCCAGGGACTATCCAAAATGACCAAGCGGAAGAATTCCCCTCAGAAGAATCTCCAGGAAATAACAACAGCTAATGAGCTGATCAAAAAGGATTTATTTTTTTTTTTTAATTTTTTTTTTTTTTTTAACGTTTATTTATTTTTTTGGGAAAGAGAGAGACAGAGCATGAACGGGGGAGGGGCAGAGAGAGAGGGAGACACAGAATCGGAAACAGGCTCCAGGCTCTGAGCCATCAGCCCAGAGCTTGACGCGGGGCTCAAACTCACGGACCGCGAGATCGTGACCTGTTTGAAGTCGGACGCTTAACTGACTGCGCCACCCAGGCGCCCCAGAAAAAAAAGGATTTAAATAACATAACAGAAAGTGAATTTAGAATAATAGTCATAAAATTAATCGCTGGGCTTGAAAACAGTATAGCTGACAGCAGAGAATCTCTTGCTACAGAGATCAAGGGACTAAGGAACAGTCATGAGGAGCTGAAAAACGCTTTAAACGAAATGCATAACGAAATGGAAACCACCACGGCTCGGATGGAAGAGGCAGAGGAGAGAATAGGTGAACTAGAAGATAAAGTTATGGAAAAAGAAGAAGCTGAGAAAAAGAGAGATAAAAAAATCCAGGAGTATGAGGGGAAAATTAGAGAACTAAGTGATACACTAAAAAGAAATAATATACGCATAATTGGTATCCCAGAGGAGGAAGAGAGAGGGAAAGGTGCTGAAGGGGTACTTGAAGAAATAATAGCTGAGAACTTCCCTGAACTGGGGAAGGAAAAAGGCATTGAGATCCAAGAGGCAGAGAACTCCCTTCAGACGTAACTTGAATCGATCTTCTGCACGACATATCATAGTGAAACTGGCAAAATACAAGGATAAAGAGAAAATTCTGAAAGCAGCAAGGGGTAAACGTGCCCTCACATATAAAGGGAGACCTATAAGACTCGTGACTGATCTCTCTTTTGAAACTTGGCAGGCCAGAAAGAATTGGCACGAGATTTTCAGGGTGCTAGACAGAAAAAATATGCAGCCGAGAATCCTTTATCCAGCAAGTCTGTCATTTAGAATAGAAGGAGAGATAAAGGTCTTCCCAAACAAACAAAAACTGAAGGAATTTGTCACCACTAAACCAGCCCTCCAAGAGATCCTAAGGGGGATCCTGTGAGACAAAGTACCAGAGACATCACTACAAGCATAAAACATACAGACATCACAATGACTCTAAACCCATATCTTTCTATAATAACACTGAATGTAAATGGATTAAATGCGCCAACCAAAAGACATAGGGTATCAGAATGGATAAAAAAACAAGACCCATCTATTTGCTGTCTACAAGAGACTCATTTTAGACCTGAGGACACCTTTAGATTGAGAGTGAGGGGATGGAGAACTATTTATCATGCGACTGGAAGCCAAAAGAAAGCTGGAGTAGCCATACTTATATCAGACAAACTAGACTTTAAATTAAAGGCTGTAACAAGAGATGAAGAAGGACATTATATAATAGTGACAGGGTCTATCCATCAGGAAGAGCTAACAATTATAAATGTCTATGCGCCGAATACTGGAGCGCCCAAATATATAAAACAATTACTCATAAACATAAGCAACCTTATTGATAAGAATGTGGTAATTGCAGGGGACTTTAACACCCCACTTACAGAAATGGATAGATCATCTAGACACACGGTCAATAAAGAAACAAGGGCCCTGAATGAGACATTGGATCAGATGGACTTGACAGATATATTTAGAACTCTGCATCCCAAAGCAACAGAATATACTTTCTTCTCGAGTGCACATGGAACATTCTCCAAGATAGATCATATACTGGGTCACAAAACAGCCCTTCATAAGTTTACAAGAATTGAAATCATACCATGCATACTTTCAGACCACAATGCTATGAAGCTTGAAATCAACCACAGAAAAACGTCTGGAAAACCTCCAAAAGCATGGAGGTTAAAGAACACCCTACTAACGAATGAGTGGGTCAACCAGGCAATTAGAGAAGAAATTAAAAAATATATGGAAACAAACGAAAATGAAAATACAACAATCCAAACGCTTTGGGACGCAGCGAAGGCAGTCCTGAGAGGAAAATACATTGCAATCCAGGCCTACCTCAAGAAACAAGAAAAATCCCAAATACAAAATCTAACAGCACACCTAAAGGAAATAGAAGCAGAACAGCAAAGGCAGCCTAAACCCAGCAGAAGAAGAGAAATAATAAAGATCAGAGCAGAAATAAACAATATAGAATCTAAAAAAACTGTAGAGCAGATCAACGAAACCAAGAGTTGGTTTTTTGAAAAAATAAACAAAATTGACAAACCTCTAGCCAGGCTTCTCAAAAAGAAAAGGGAGATGACCCAAATAGATAAAATCATGAATGAAAATGGAATTATTACAACCAATCCCTCAGAGATACAAACAATTATCAGGGAATACTATGAAAAATTATATGCCAACAAATTGGACAACCTGGAAGAAATGGACAAATTCCTGAACACCCACACTCTTCCAAAACTCAATCAGGAGGAAATAGAAAGCTTGAACAGACCCATAACCAGCGAAGAAATTGAATCGGTTATCACAAATCTCCCAACAAATAAGAGTCCAGGACCAGATGGCTTCCCAGGGGAGTTCTACCAGACGTTTAAAGCAGAGATAATCCCTATCCTTCTCAAGCTATTCCAAGAAATAGAAAGGGAAGGAAAACTTCCTGACTCATTCTATGAAGCCAGTATTACTTTGATTCCTAAACCAGACAGAGACCCAGTAAAAAAAGAGAACTACAGGCCAATATCCCTGATGAATATGGATGCAAAAATTCTCAATAAGATACTAGCAAATCGAATTCAACGGCATATAAAAAGAATTATTCACCATGATCAAGTGGGATTCATTCCTGGGATGCAGGGCTGGTTCAACATTCGCAAATCAATCAACGTGATACATCACATTAACAAAAAAAAAAAGAGAAGAACCATATGATCCTGTCAATCGATGCAGAAAAGGCCTTTGACAAAATCCAGCACCCTTTCTTAATAAAAACCCTTGAGAAAGTCGGGATAGAAGGAACATACTTAAAGATCATAAAAGCCATTTATGAAAAGCCCACAGCTAACATCATCCTCAACGGGGAAAAACTGAGAGCTTTTTCCCTGAGATCAGGAACATGACAGGGATGCCCACTCTCACCACTGTTGTTTAACATAGTGCTGGAAGTTCTAGCATCAGCAATCAGACAGCAAAAGGAAATCAAAGGCATCAAAATTGGCAAAGATGAAGTCAAGCTTTCGCTTTTTGCAGATGAGATGATATTATACGTGGAAAATCCGATAGACTCCACCAAAAGTCTGCTAGAACTGATACATGAATTCAGCAAAGTTGCAGGATACAAAATCAATGTACAGAAATCAGTTGCATTCTTATACACTAACAACGAAGCAACAGAAAGACAAATAAAGAAACTGATCCCATTCACAATTGCACCAAGAAGCATAAAATACCTAGGAATAAATCTAACCAAAGATGTAAAGGATCTGTATGCTGAAAACTATAGAAAGCTTATGAAGGTAATTGAAGAAGATTTAAAGAAATGGAAAGACATTCCCTGCTCATGGATTGGAAGAATAAATATTGTCAAAATGTCAATACTACCCAAAGCTATCTACACATTCAATGCAATCCCAATCAAAATTGCACCAGCATTCTTCTCGAAACTAGAACAAGCAATCCTAAAATTCATATGGAACCACAAAAGGCCCCGAATAGCCAAAGTAATTTTGAAGAAGAAGACCAAAGCAGGAGGCATCACAATCCCAGACTTTAGCCTCTACTACAAAGCTGTCATCATCAAGACAGCATGGTATTGGCAGAAAAACAGACACATAGACCAATGGAATAGAATAGAAACCCCAGAACTAGACCCACAAACGTATGGCCAACTCATCTTTGACAAAGCAGGAAAGAACATCCAATGGAAAAAAGACAGTCTCTTTAACAAATGGTGCTGGGAGAACTGGACAGCAACATGCAGAAGGTTGAAACTAGACCACTTTCTCACACCATTCACAAAAATAAACTCAAAATGGATAAAGGACCTGAATGTGAGACAGGAAACCATCAAAACCTTAGAGGAGAAAGCAGGAAAAGACCTCTCTGACCTCAGCCGTAGCAATCTCTTCCTCGACACATCCCCAAAGGCAAGGGAATTAAAAGCAAAAGTGAATTACTGGGACCTTATGAAGATAACAAGCTTCTGCACAGCAAAGGAAACAACCAACAAAACTAAAAGGCAACCAACGGAATGGGAAAAGATATTTGCAAATGACATATCGGACAAAGGGCTAGTATCCAAAATCTATAAAGAGCTCACCAAACTCCACACCCGAAAAGCAAATAACCCAGTGAAGAAATGGGCAGAAAACATGAATAGACACTTCTCTAAAGAAGACATCCGGATGGCCAACAGGCACATGAAAAGATGTTCAGCGTCGCTCCTTATCAGGGAAATACAAATCAAAACCACACTCAGGTATCACCTCACGCCAGTCAGAGTGGCCAAAATGAACAAATCAGGAGACTATAGATGCTGGAGAGGATGTGGAGAAACGGGAACCCTCTTGCACTGTTGGTGGGAATGCAAATTGGTGCAGCCGCTCTGGAAAGCAGTGTGGAGGTTCCTCAGAAAATTAAAAATAGACCTACCCTATGACCCAGCAATAGCACTGCTAGGAATTTATCCAAGGGACACAGGAGTACTGATGCATAGGGGCACTTGTACCCCAATGTTCATAGCAGCACTCTCAACAATAGCCAAATTATGGAAAGAGCCTAAATGTCCATCAACTGATGAAGGGATAAAGAAATTGTGGTTTATATACACAATGGAATACTACGTGGCAATGAGAAAAAATGAAATATGGCCTTTTGTAGCAACGTGGATGGAACTGGAGAGTGTGATGCTAAGTGAAATAAGCCATACAGAGAAAGACAGATACCATATGGTTTCACTCTTATGTGGATCCTGAGAAACTTAACAGGAACCCATGGGGGAGGGGAAGGAAAAAAAAAAAAAAAAAGAGGTTAGAGTGGGAGAGAGCCAAAGCATAAGAGACTGTTGAGAACTGAGAACAAACTAAGGGTTGATGGGTGGTGGGAGGGAGGAGAGGGTGGGTGATGGGTATTGAGGAGGGCACCTTTTGGGATGAGCACTGGGTGTTGTATGGAAACCAATTTGACAATAAATTTCATATATAAATAAAAAAAATAAAAAAAAAAAATTGACCAAAAATTACTAAACAGGTGACACAATTGGATAACATATTTACACCATATATAGTTAGCAAAGGGATTGTATCTTGAATGTGTCTTGATCTGGATGTGTACATACATAATTCATTAAACTGTATGCGTATAAAAAATAAATAAATAAAGTTGTCTTACAAAATTAATGAAATAAGTTTTTAAAATGAAATGATCAATAATGTTTTATGTAGTTTAGTGACAGTCATTTGACATTAACTGATAATAAGAACATTGGAACACAATGATGGTTCATCAAAAATGGTCTTGTATCCCTTAATAGCCATCAATGTGACAATAGCCAAGAACATGAGCAACATTTCCAAATGAATACACGGTGATGATCGAAGTCTCTGATTAACTCCAATCTCTTACATTTCAAAATTATGATGTATTTATTACAGCAAGGGAAACATGTACTATACCATTTTCGAAGTGCAGATTAATTTGTTAGCTTGCTGTTTCAAAAAGTTCCATGTATTCATCCATTCATTCAGCAAATATTCTTTGAGTTCCTACCAGATTCCAGTCAGTATTCTAAATGCCAGAGATACCTGAGTGAGGAGCACAGATAAAAATATCTGCCTCATGGAAACTACATTTCTGTATTGCAAGCAGGCAATGAAAACAAGATATAAATTGTATAGAATTATAGAGGTTTGAAGGACATTGAAAACACTGAATCAGAATTTGGGAGCTGGCTGCACAGCATAGGTTAAGGTAAATTCCAATAAGGGAGAAAGCCTCACTGAGAAGATGACATTTGATCAAAGATACAAAATCGGTGAAGGAATGAGCTGTTTTTTGAGACGTCTGTGGAGCAGCATTACAGGTGGCAGTAGAAGTCCTGAGTGCTTAGAACAAAGTCTATCCGTGGTGGAGGGGGGATGATAAAAGATGAGGTCGGGGAGATGGCAGAGTGCCAAGTCATGGAGATAAAGCTATGTGTTCACGGTCATCCAGCCAATGGCAAATACTGAATATACCAGGGTGTCATAAGTTATGCTACCCAAACAGCTTGTTTTCAATAAAATATTACATTTACTTCCAGATAATTCCATCTATAAATATATGAGCATAGAAAAGTAAGTACTCTAGGAGCGCCTGGGTGGCTCAGATGGTTGGGCATCCAACTCTTGATTTCGGCTCAGGTCATGATCTTGCCTTTTGTGAGATGCTTGGGATTCTTGCTCTCTCTCTCTCTCTCTCTCTCTCTCCACCCCTAACCTGCTTGTGCACTCTCTTTCAAAATAAATAAATAAACTTAAAAAAAAGTAAGTGCTCTATAAACATGTTTCTTTCCTTTATGCTTACAAATTTTTTACAACAAATTTACCTGTTCTATGCATACAATATGATTCTTCCTCTAACTCAGATACATAACAAAAGATATTTGATAGATGTAGACGTTTTTGCATTGCTATAATTAAAAGTATTTTAAAAGGTTGTTATAGGGATGCATAGGACTAAATTCTGGTGCAATAGTATCAAATAACGTAGTTGGTAGTACCAGGCCTCCAACAGAGTCTTTGATGAGCTCAACTCTTCGCGTCAACACCCTGGTATAGTTTTCTCCACATCATACCAGGTTGATAGGTGTGGCAAGAAGCATATGGAAGATTTAACAGTATGTCACCCCTCGGGTTAAATTCTAACATTCTGAGACTTTCTTATCAGGCTTACTCTTGTTCTTGCTCTCACCGATCACTGTTGGGAAACAAGCTTCCATGTTATAAGCAATCTTATGGAGAAACCTACATGAAGAAATAAAGCCTTCAACCAAGCGCCTGAAAGGACCAAGCCTGCTGAAAACCACATGAAGGACCTTGGAGATAGGTTATTCATCTTCAGTTGAGTCTTGAGGTGACTGAATCACCAGCCAACAGTGTTGCTATAATCTCATGGGAAATCCAGATCCAGAAGTCCTCAGCTAGGCTACTCCCAGAATCTTGACCCTCAGAAACTGTATGACAAATAAATGTTTACTATTTGAAGCTGCTGTTCCAATAAGCTACTGCTTGTGTCAAAACAAGGTAACATTAATACATATTTTGGTATTGGAATTTGGGCACTAAAGGAGCATGCTTGAAATATGGGGGTGGCTTTGAAGCTAGACAGTAGAATTTAAAGAGAATTAAATTAGTTGATTTAGGTTAGTCGAAGCACTTAATAGAATTTGTATGGTCTTTGATAGGGCTGTAGGAGAGGATTTATAAGAAATTAAAAATAGAGAAAGGGGATTATTGTAATGTGGTAGCAGAAAGTTTAGCATCATCATAGTCTACTATCAGATAGGAAGTATAAGACGTATTATCAGGCTAAGATAGTCAAATACTGAGAAAGGATTAAAGTTTTTAACCTGCTTTCACGCTAATACATTGGCCTGCCACCATCTCGGTGAAAGTTGAAAACATCAAACTCATGTCCGAGACAATGGACTTATTTATTCAAATTACCGTGTATACCACAAGCTTCATATTTGCTTCAATTCTCCTTGCTTCCTGCATCCCAGGGGAAACAAAATGGCTCAGTGGCTGGGCAGAAGATTGCACACAAATGGCATTTATGTCACAAATGAGGAATTACAAGCTTAAGAAACTCCAATCTTGCAAGAGGGCTAGATGCTAACCTCGGTAGACAGAATATTATCCTCCCTCTAAGAACTCCAGAACCTGTGAATACCTTGTGTTTTATGGCAAAAGGGCCTCTGCAGGTGAGGTTACATTAAACATTTTTAGATAGTTGAAAATATCCTGATGGGCCCAAAATAATTGGAAGGATCCGTATAAGTGAAAGACTTAAGCAGAAGACTCTGTGTCAGAGGGACGAAGCATGAGGAAGCCTGGTCTGGACATTGTTGGCTTTGAGGATGGAAGAGGTTCGTGAAGTCTGAAAGTCAAGAAAACAGATTCTCACCAGGAAATTCCAGGAAGAAGCACAGCTCTCCTAATACTTTGATTTTATCCCAGTGAGCCTCAGTTCAGGCGTCTGACCTCTAGAAGTACAAGATATTATGTTTATGTTGTTTCAAGCTACCAGATATGGTAATGTATTACAACAGCCAAAGGGAATTATTTGATTTTGTTGCCTAAAAGTGTTGTGTTGCTCTAGCAAATACCTAAAAATGTGGAAATGATTTTTGAATTAGGTTAGGAGCTAGAAAAATTTTGAGAAGCATTCTAGAAACAGCATAGATTACCTTGAGCATACTGTTAGTAGAAATATGGAGATTTAAGACTCTGGTGAAGGTTCAGAAGAAAGTGATGAATGTGTTATAGAAAACATACATCACCTTATAGAATTTCTAAATCATTGTGAACAGACTGTTCATAGAAATATATGGACTTAAAGGGATTGCTGATAGAAACCAAGAAATGAGAACAATGTTATGGGAAACTAGAGAAAAAATATATTTGTTCCTCACAGAAAACCTGGCTGAATTATTTCTTGCAGTTAGGTGCAAAGCTAAATTTGTAAATAAAGAACTTGGATATTGAACTGAGAAGGTTTCCAAGCGAAGTGTTGAAGATGTGGCATGACTGCTTCTTTATGTTTAGAGTAAAATGCAGGAGAAAAAAGATACATTGAGGGAGGGACTATTAGCAAAAGGAAATGGCACCTGATGACTTGAAAAATTATCAGCCTATCTAGATTGCAAAAATTGCTAAATTAGGAGGTTCGCTCTGGGGAGAATGTGCTCTAAAAAGAATTCCATGAGTATGACCTAAAGGATCCGCTGGTGCTTAGGAAGGAACAAAGGTCAGAGTGCTAATTCCCACCTTCTCTGTGAAGGTGCCTGACTCATGGATCACCTTAGCTACTGGGACAGAAGCGAGGAATCAAAGATAAAATTTTCAGGAAATGTCTGCGGTGGAGCCTTTTGTCTAATAGAGTGAATCTCCATGATATACATGAAAAACTCACAAGGGTGGTCCAAAACCTTTTACCAGCAGAAACACTGCTAGCTTAGACCAGAAGAGACAGACAGAAGAGAAACCAATTAAAAGGAAGCTGTTAATCTCCCAAATTCTGTAGCAGGAAACAGACATATAAAATCACCCAGCTGCAAACTTGCGCTGCACTTCTAAGAAACAAAAGATAACTGAGAGGGCAGAGGAACAAAGATCCAGAGAGTAGAGCTGAGAGCCAAAGATGACTCCTAAATTCTGAAAATGTGCTATTTACCTGGTTGGATTTCAACGTCGTGTGAACTGGTGACTCCTTTTTTCCCCTTCCATTTCCTTTTATTCTGAATGGGATTGTCTTTGCCCCTCCCACCACTGAATTCTGAGAGGATATAATTTATAAAATAGAAGTAGAATCCTTGGGGGTCCAACATGTAGACAATGGTCGGCAGAATAAGTGGCCTTGAAAACATGCTCATGGCCTAATCCTCAGAATTTGTGAATGTTACCTTATGCAGCTGAAGTGACTTTGTAGATATAACCAAATTAAGCATTTCGAGATGGACAGATTATCTTGGATTATTCTGGATTATCTAGGTGGGCCCAGTGTAATCACATGAACTATGGAGGCCAAACAGTCAGTGTTACAGTGATGGAACATGAGAAAATATATATATATATATATATATATATATATATATATATATATGTGTGTGTGTGTGTGTGTATGTATATTTATGTATATGTATATAGATGTATATGTATGTATATATGTATGTATGTATATTTATGTATATATATATATGTGTATATATATATGTGTGTGTGTGTGTGTGTATGTATGTGTATATATATATAATTTAAGCAACCAAGTTTGTTTCAGCAAAAATAGGGAACTGATACACAAACCTACAAAATATTTGCCACAGAGAGAGACATGATCTTTATTACCCTGGACTGCAAATCTTGGAGGGAGAGACTATCTCTGTCTTCCAAGCATGGCTGCTATGCTTATATCCTTGAAAAGATGTTGGGGCACCTGGGCGGCTCAGTCAGTTCAAGCATCTGACTCTTGATTTTGACTCAGGTCGTGATCTCATGGTTCGTGAGATCAAGCCTGCATCAGGCTCTGTGCTGACAGAGCAGAGCCTTCTTGGGATTCTCCCTCTCCCTCTCTCTCTGCCCCTTCCCCACTTGTGCTCTCCCTTTTTCTCTCCTTCTGTCTCAAAATAAATAAATAAACTAAAAAAAAAAAAAAAAAAAAGATGTCAAAGGTGCAGGAACACCCAGATCCATGAGGAATTTTCTCCCAATGGAGAGATTTCCACTCATGGTTTTGAAAAAATGCTGCCTGGTTTCCTCTTGTTGCTTATAGGAATATAGCAGAAGAATGAGATTTACAATAAAATAAAATGCCATGAAGGTTTTGAAAATTGTCAGGATTTTCAGATGGCAAAGTATATGACACTTCTGAGGAAAGATCAAATTTAGGACACTGCTAGAAAAATACAGATCAAAGCTAAGGCTGAAGATATGACTGAACATCTTTTGTTCAGACCTCTGAAAGATCAAAGGTTACACCACACCAACGACCCTCTAAAGAGATAAAACATATGCCACATATATCCCTTCAATCAAACATTCAAGCTGTTAAGACCTAAGGGTCATTTTCCCTCAGCATTCCCAGATGAAATGCAAAGGAGAGAAGAGATTATCTCCCAGAGATCATAAATGCAGCTTTTCTCTGATGGTATGAACTTCAGTAAGATTCACAACCTTTCAAAGGAATTACTATTGAGAAATAGTGCCCACTCGTGACCGAAAAGTCCAGAGAAAGTACAAAATGAAAAGAAGCCTTCTGACCCACAGATGTTTTACTGATAGTTAACAGACTAAGAACCAACAACACATGCAACCTTTCCCGAGCAAGGAAAGAGGGTTTAGAGTGGAACCAAGAACTGAGAAAAATTATTTGGTGGCCTTGAGACTGATTCACAGAATGCACTGCATTTGCTTAGCTGAATTTTCGAAATGTTTTGGACCTAATGTCTACATGTTCCTACCATTTTCTCCCTTTTTTGAAGATATTATCTTTGCTAATTCCAGCATTATAAACTGGGTGTACCGTGAGCAGATAATGTGTCACTTTAGTTTCACATGTCAAGAACTGTATTCAAGGGGCTACACTTAAGGAACCATACACAAGGAGCCTCATCCACACTGGACCTGATTTAGATACAGGAGTCTGGGGGCAGCTGGGGGGCTCCGTCGGTTAAATGACTGACAGGCTCAGGTCATGATCTCATGGCTCGTGAGTTTGAGCCCCATGTCTGGCTCTGTGCTAACAGCTCAAAGCCTGGAATCTGCTTCTCAAAGCCTAGAGCCTGCTTCAGATTCTGTGTCTTCCTCTCTCTCTGCCTCTGCCCCACTCATGTTCTGTCTCTCTCAAAAATAAATAAACATTAAAAAAATTAGACACAGGAGTCTGGATTTGAACTGATGTTGTCGTGGGATAAGACTTTAATGGGGCGGGGAGGTGCTTGTGAGGAAGTGAGTGTATTTTGCCTGTGGGAGGAACGTAAATCATTGAAGGCCAGACAGGACTGTGGTAACCAGTGTCCAGCCTGGCCTTCCATGATCCCTGTGCTTTAGTCTCACACCCATGTAGAGTCCCCTCCCTGTTTCACTGGGGTTTGTCAATCTGCCAGATAGCATATAACAGAATATTGCACGTTCTGTCTCTTCCTCCTTCCCTCTCTCTCCTGTTGTACTCTACAGCAGAAATCGGCTATCATATTTTGAGCAGACATGTGAGGAGACCCATGTGGTAAAGAACTGAAACTTCCAGGCAGAGCGGCTGAGGAACTAAGGCCTAAACCCTCAGGTGAGTGAGCAGAAAAGCAGATTCTGAACCGACCCCCAGCTGAGGCTGGAGACGGCTGGTGCCCCAGCTAAGAGTTTGGCAGGACCTTGTTCCAGACGTGGAGCTAAAACCAGCTCGGCAGCTGCTGGATTTCTGACTGTCAGAAAACTGCGGGACATAATAAACATTTGCTATTTTAAGTAGCAAAGTTTCGAGGTAATTTGTTATGCACCAATAAATAACTTAGGCAGTTTTGGTTTTGGTTTTCCAAATTACGCTGCTTCGAAACAGCAATTATCACTTTGAGAGAGGTATTCTCAGACTTATGAAAAAAAGTGAAAATTCAAAATACCTTTCAAATGATAATAGAAAATGTTATGCTAAATATGTTAGACCAATAAATATCAAATTATACCTATCCAGGGCAAAACTCGATCAAGCATACAGGCTATTAGAAAATGGGTTAGGGAAAACAATCATTCTAAATTGCACTGATTTCTTTTTCATTTTTGCTTTTTATTTGCAATCACTTGTTTTTGTATTGCTGATTTCATTCTTTTCCTATCTGTGAATTAAAAAGTAAATAAACACTAAACTGCTGAGTACATACATGAAAATGCGGCATTTACCTGCCCTCACTTAGAGGAAAGTGATAAAACACAAACACACGTAAAGTTTCTTGGATACATTTTCAACTCATTGTTTGAATTTTAGGAAAAAGTAAAAGGTAAGTTCGCGTAAAATGGAGAATCATATCAATAATTAATGGTTGTATTAAGTAAAAAATTCATCTGTAACCTAAAAATAAAATGATTATTTTGCCATAATTTATAATGTAGTTATAATAAAGAGAAAGTAAAGCAAGGATTTTAATATTTAAAATGTATTTTTTTCTCTGTGGTAATAATTTACTTGGACATTTCTAATACTATGTATAACTTTCAAAACACGGAATTTAGAAAAAATTGCAGTTACTTTTCCTATTAGATGCCATGATTTCATTAAAGTTGTTTCAACTGCATCTTAAATTCACTATAATGCAATTCAACTGTCTTTTTTAAGATGGAAAAATGACATATGGAAATAGTTAAGTGATTGTCAAAGCACAAATGCTATTTCATGTCAGGGGGACAATTTGAAATATTACTTAGTTTTAAAGATTTCTGCTTTCTGCGGCACCTTAAGCGCCTACTTCGGCTCAGGTCATGATCTCATGGTTCATAGGTTCAAGCCCCGCATCGGGCTTTGTGCCGACAGCTCAGAGCCTGGAGCCTGGTTCGGATTCTGTGTCTCGCTCTCTCTCTGCCCCTCCCCTGCTCATGCTCTGTTTCTCTCTGGCTCTCAAAAATAAATAAATGTTAGGGGTGCTTGGATGGCTCAGGTGGTTAAGTGTCCAAATTCAGCTCAGGTCATAATCTCACAGCTTGTGAGTTTGAGCCCCACATCAGGCTCTGTGCTGACGGCTCAGAGCTTGGAGCCTGTTTCAGGTTCTGTGTCTCCCTCTCTGTCTGCCCCTCCCCTACTCTCTCTCTCTCTCTCAAAAATAAATGAACTTTAGGGGCGCCTGGGTGGCGCAGTCGGTTAAGCGTCCGACTTCAGCCAGGTCACGATCTCGCGGTCCGTGAGTTCGAGCCCCGTGTCGGGCTCTGGGCTGATGGCTCAGAGTCTGGAGCCTGTTTCCGATTCTGTGTCTCCCTCTCTCTCTGTCCCTCCCCCGCTCATGCTCTGTCTCTCTCTGTCCCAAAAATAAATAAACGTTGAAAAAAAAAATTTAAAAAAATAAATAAATAAATGAACTTTAAAAGAATGTTTTTAAGTAAAATAAATAAATAAACATTAAAAAATTAAAATATTTTTGCTTTCCTAATCTGTTTAATAACTTAGAAACTAATTCAGACAAACTCATAATTTTTTATTGAAAAATTTTTTTTTAATTTAAATTTCAGTTAGTTAACATAGAGTGTAATATTAGTTTCAGGTGTACAAGATAGTGATTCAACACTTCCATACAATACTCGGTGCTCATCACAAGTGCCCTCCTTAATTTCCATCACCTATTTTACCCATCTCCACATGTATCTCCCCTCTGTAACCATCGGTTTGTTCTCTTTAGTTAAAAGTCTATTTTTTGGCTTGCCTCACCCTTTATTTCCCCTTTGCTTATTTGTTTTGTTTCTTAAATTCCACGTATGATATATGGTATTTATCTTTCTCTGACTCATTTCGCTGAACCTAATGTAATCTAGCTCTATCCATGTCATTTCAAATGGCAATATTTCATTCTTTTTTATGGCTGAGCAATATTCCATTGCGCGTGTGTATTCCATTATATATGTGTAGGAATATATATTCATTTCACATCCTCTTTATCCCAGTGGATGGACACTTGGGCTGTTGCCATAATTTGGCTATTATTGATAATGCTGCAATGGCTAACAGACACATGAAAAGATGTTCAACATCATTCATCATCAGGGAAATAGAAATCAACACTACAATGAGATATCACCCCATACTTGTCAGAATGGTTAAAATCAACAACACGAGAAACAACAGATGATGGTGAGGATTTGGAGAAAGGAGAACCCTCTTGCACTGCTTGTGGGAATGCAAACTGGTGCAGCCACTCTGGAGAACAGTATGAAGATTCCACAAAAGTTAAAAATGGAGCTACCCTATGATATAGCAATTGTACTACTAGGTATTTACCAAAAGAATACAAAAATACTAATTGAAAGGGATAAATTCACCCCAATGTTTACATTCATACTTCTTTAGAAACCCTCTTTTAATAAGTTTCCAGGATTGTAAAAATAATCCTTGCTTTGTAGTTCCTTATATTTTAAGCAGTAGCGAGGTATTGAGTAGTGATGTATTATAATTAATACATTATAATTAATTAATTAATTAATTAATACAATATAATTAATAGTGATGTATTATAATCCTTATATTTTAAGCAGTAGTGAGGTAGTGAGTAGTGATGTATTATAATAATTAATACATGTAAAAATACAAATGGAAAAGCAATTAAAAAGAATGAAATATTTAAGTCACATCATTTTAAATTAAGTTTCCGGTGCTTTTATAATGAAATTTCTATATTAATAAGTTAAAACTATAAATTTTTCCTTTGCTTATATCTATTATATGTAATTATGTGTAATTAATTTACTGATTCTACCAAATTATTTCTGTATTAGACAAAAGCAAAATGTTTATATATATATATGTATATATATTTCTGTTGCATATGTGTTTATAGTTTCTATATTTCTTAATTAAATAATTAGTACTATATTGTGCAGTGTAATTCTTCTGTTTTGTTTAAATTGTAACTAAATATCCACCTGCATATGTTAGGGGCACCTGGGTGGCTCAGTTGGTTAAGTGTCCATCTTTGGTTCAGGTTATGATTTCACAGTTCGTCAGTTCAAGCCCCACATCTGGTTCTATGCTGACAGCTTACAACCTGGAGTCTGCTTTGCTTCTGTCTCCCTCTCTCTCTACCCCTCCCCCACTTGCTTTCTATCTCTCTCTCACTTTCTTTCTCAAAAATAAATAAAAATTAAAAAAAAAATAAAGATCCACCTGTATATGTCGAATAATAGGTAAATTCCTCACTGCTCTAAAATAACAGCCATTTCCAATTATAAATCCCTACATATAATCAGATTCTTGGTTTTTCTAGTTACTTTTCCATTTGCAAAATGCCTATTTCAAATTCAAATTTTATAAATAACTGTGTTTTAAAAATAGTTTCATTTGGCAGTGCAAGATCTATTCCACATCTTTGTTGTTGCCCTGGAAATCGTTTTATAAAGTTCTCCATTTACTCTTCTTATCTAAGTTTGGAAATACTTTCAAGTGGAAAATAAAATGACCCAAAAGGCTTTATCATAAAGGCTTTTAATACTCCCTGGACCCAATGCTCCTCTTCCTCCAGTGTCATGGGTTGGGGGTAGCTTGTGGCTAGATTTTTGCTCCTTGGAGTTAGAGCTTTGTTACTATTTCTTTCCAATCACCTTTGTCCAAAAATTAAAATAGTCAGACCTGGTTTGAAGCTTATAAGGTCATTGGTGAGTTCTACCCTGTCTTCTTCCCCTGTTGCGGTTCTTACATAGGACTTCATGTTGAGCAGAATGGACACAAGAGCAAAGACCAAATTGTTGGATTGTTATACATAGAATGGCTTCCCTGGATGGCTTGCCAAGCCCATATGATTGGTATGAGAAAATTTTAAACTCTTGTTATAGATAGTTTTGGTAATTCTCCATTTGTACAGGTTTGTTAACAACAGACAAAATGTCAATCAAAGTGAGAAGAAAGTTTAGACAAAGAAAAAAAATACATGCCTTCACAAAAAATAATGTTAGAACAACTAAATACTCAAATGAAGAAACACAAACAAAACAAACAAACAAACAAACAAAAAATTTGAGCTTTATATCATACTATATACATAAGTTACCTTGAAAATGATCATAGACCTAACTATAAACACTCAAAAGTTAAGGTTTCTGGATAAAAACATGTGAGAAAAATCTTCACAAACTTGAGGTAGGCAAGAATTTATCAGACAATGGTAAAAAAGAATTAATTAAGTAAGTAATTAATTAACTTTGAAATTAGTCTTCACCAAAATCATTTTTTTAAGCATACTGTTAAGAAAATGCAATGGCAGGGGAGGAGTTAAGATGGCAGAGCAGCATGGAGACCCTGAGCTTGTGTTGTCCATGAAATGCAGCTAGATAAGCACCAAAGCATTTTAAATACCTAGGAAACTGATCTGAGGATTAACACAATAATCTGCATAACTTGAGCCACAGAACTCAGCAGGAATTCACCCCAAAAGAAAGAACAGGAAGAAATGACAGCCAGGGACTTAATCAACACAGATATAAGCAAGACGTCTGAGGTAGAATTAACTTGATCTTCGCCAAAAGGCCGAGAAGCGATTGAGGTAGAATTCAGAACCACCATAATAACAAAACTAGCTGGGCTGGGCTTGAAGAAGGCTAGAATCCCTTGTTGTGGAGATAAAAGAAGTAAAATCTAATCAGGACAAATTTAAATATGCTAAACCTAAAAAAAAAAAAAAAAAAAATTAAAAAAAAAAAAAAGGGGCGCCTGGGTGGCACAGTCGGTTAAGCGTCCGACTTCAGCCAGGTCACGATCTCACGGTCCGTGAGTTCGAGCCCTGCGTCAGGCTCTGGGCTGATGGCTCGGAGCCTGGAGCCTGTTTCCGATTCTGTGTCTCCCTCTCTCTCTGCCCCTCCCCCGTTCATGCTCTGTCTCTGTCTGTCCCATAAATAAATAAAAACGTTGAAAAAAAAATTTAAATTAAAAAAAATAAATAAATAAATATGCTAAACCTGAGATGCAAACTTGAATGAATGCCATGATGGCAAGGATGGATGAAACATAGCAGCAAATCAGCGATATAGGAGATAAAATTATGGAGAATAAGGAAACAGGAAAGAAAAGGAGGGAAACAAAAGTAAAGGAGCACAATACAATATGTAGAGAATTCAATGACTTATTAAAAAGGAATAACATCTGAATCATAGGAGTCCCAGAAGATGAAGAGAGAGAGAAAGAAGTAGAATGTTTATGTGAGCAAATTATAGTGGAAAATTTTCCTAAACTGAGGAAGGTGACAGACATTAAACTCCAAGAAGCACAGAGAACTCCCATTAGATTCAACAAAAACAGACCATCAACAAGGCATATCTTAGTCAAATTCACAAAATACAGAGATGAGGAAAGAATTATGAAAGCAGCAAGGGAACAAAAAGTCTTTAACCTATAAGAGAAGATAAATTAGGTTTGCAGTAGACCTATCCACAGAAATTTGGCAGGCCAGAAAGGAGTGGTAGGATGTATTCAACGTGCTGAATTGGAAAAATATACAAGCAAGAATTCTTTATCCAACAAGGCTGTCATTCAAAATGAAAGGAGAAATAAAGAGTTTCCCAGACAAACAAAAACTAAAGGAGTTTGTGACCACTAAACCAGCCCTGCAAGACATTTTAAGGAGGACTTTTAGGTGGAGAAAAGAAGAAAGAAAATAAAAAAGGCCCAAAGCAACAAAAACTAGAAACTACCAGAGAACATCACCAAAAACACCAACTCTATAGGCAATACAATGACACTAAATTTCTATCTTTTTCCGTACTCACTCTAAATGTCAATGGACTAAACGCTCCAATCAGAAGACATAGCGTATCAGAATGAATAAGAAAACAAGACCATCTATATGCTGTTTACAAGAGATACAATTTAGATCTAAAGACACCTGCAGATTTAAAGTAAGGGGATAGAAAACCATCTATCATGCTAATGGTCATCAAAAGAAAGCTGGAGTAGTCATACCTATATCAGACAAACTAGATTTTAAAATAAAGACTGTAAGAAGATGAAGAAGGGAATTATATAATAATTAAGGGGTCTATCCACTAAGAAGATTTAACAATTGTGAATATTTATGCCCACAATTTGAAGTACCAAATATATAAATCAATTAATCACAAACATAAAGAATCTCATTCATAATAAGATCATAATAATAGGGGACTTCAACACCCACTTACATCAATGGAGAGATTATCTAAACAGGACATCAACAAGGAAACAATGGCTTTGAATGACACCTTGGACCAGATGGACTTAACAGATAGACTCAGAACATTTCATCCTAAAGCAGCAGAATTCACATTCTTCCCGAGTGCACATGGAACATTCTCCAGACTGATCACATACTAGGTTACAAATAACCCCTAAACAAATACAAAACAGTTCAAGATCATACCTTGCATATATAAAGACCACAATGCTATGAAAATTGAAATCAATCACAAGAAAAAAATTGGAAACTCAGCAAATACTTAGAAACTAAAGAACATCTTACTAAAGAATGAATGGGTTAACGAAGAAATTAAAGAAACTTAAAAAGAAACTAAAAAAACATAAAAAAACTTTTTATGGAAGCCAATAAAAATGATAACACTAGAGTCCAAAACCTCTGGGATTCAGCAAATGCGGTCATAAAAGGGAAGTATACAGCAATCCAGGTCTTCCTAAAGAAGAAAGAAAGATCTCAAATATACAATTAGCCTTACACCTAAAAGACCTGGAAAAAGAACAGCAAATAAATATGAAACCCAGAAGAAGAAGGGAAATAATAAAGGTAAAGGAAAGAACAAAGAGCAGAAATCAATGATATCGAAATAAAAAAAAACAACAATAGAACAGATCAATGACACCAGGATTCTTTCTTTGAAAGAACTAACAAAATTGATAAACCCCTAGCCAAGAAATTGGGCAATCTGAAAGAAAAGGACAAATTCCTAGAAACATATAGGCTACCAAAACTGAAACAGAAAGAAATATTAAATTTGAACACATCCATAGCCAGTAAAGAAATTCAATCAGTAATCAAAAGCCTCCCAACAAACAAGAGTCTAGGGCCAGATGGCTTTCCAGGGGAATTCTACCAAACATTTAAAGAAGAGTTAACATCTATTCTTTTGAAGCTGTTCCAAAAACAGAAATGGAAGGAAAACTTCCAAATTCATTCTATGAGGCCAGCATTACCTTGATTCCAAAAAGAGACAAATACCCCACTCAAAAGGAAAACTATAGACCAAATTTCCTGAGGAACATGGATGCAAAAATTCTCGACAAGATACTATTAAACCAGATCCAACAATACATTAAGAATTATTCACTACGATCAAATTGGATTTATTCCTGGGATGCAGGGCTGGTTCAATATCTGCAAATCAATCAGTGTGATACGTCACATTAATAAACGAAAGGATAAGACCCACATGATCCTCTCAATAGATGCAGAGAAAGCATTTGACAAAATACAGCATCCTTTCTTGATAAAAACCCACAAGAAAGTAGAGATAGAAGGAGCATACCTGAAGATCAGAAGAGCCATATATGAAAGACCCACAGCTACTATCATCCTCAATGGGGAAAAACTGAGAGTTTCCCCCTAATATCAGAAACATGACAAGGACATCCACTGTCACCACTGTTATTCAACATATTGTTGGAAGCCCTAGCCTCAGCAATCAGACAACATAAATAAATAAGAGGAATCCAAATCGGCAAGGAAGATGTCAAACTTTCACTCTTCACAGATGACATGGTACTGAATGTAGAAACACCAAAAGACTACCAAAAACCTGCTGGAACTGATACATGAGTTCAGCAAAGTCACAGGATATAAAGTCAATTTACAGGAATCAGTTGAATTTATCTACACGACTAACGAAGCAGCAGAAAGAAAAGTCAAAGAAAAATCAAGACAAATCAAGGAATCAAGTCCATTCACAATTGCACCAAAACCATAAAATAGATGGGAATAAATCTAACCAAAGAAGTGAAAAATCTTCTTTACACTGAAAACTATAGAAAGCTTACACAATCAATTTAAGAAGTTACACACACACACACAAAAAAAAAAAAAAAAAAAAAGAAAAGAAAAGAAAAGAAAAGAAAAGAAAAAAAGGAAAAACATTCCATGCCCATGGGTTGGAAGAACAAATGTTAAAATGCTGATTCTACCCAAAGCAATATTCAATGCATATTCAAAGCAATCTCTATCAAAATAACACCAGCATTCTTCACAGAGCTAGAAAAAAACAATCCTAAAATTTGTATGGAACTGGAAAAGACCCTAAATAGCCAAAGCAATTCTGAAAAAGAAAACCAAAGCTGGAGGTATGGTAATTCCGGACTTCAAGCCATATTACAAAGCTCTAATCATCAAGACAGCATGGTACTGGCACAAAAATAGACACTCAGATCAATGGAAGAGAATAGAGAACCCAGAAATGGGCTCACAAATTCATGGCCAACTAATCTTTGACAAAACAGGAAAGAATATCCAGTGGAAAGAAGACAGTCTCTTCAGCAAATGGTGCTCGGAAAACTGGATAGCGACATGCCGAAGAGTGAACCTGAACCATTTACTGGCACCATACACAAAAATAAGCACAAAATGGATAGATGCCTTAACCATAAGACAGGAAGCCTAGAGGAAAAAAAATGGCAACAACCTCTTTGACCTCGGCCATAGCAACTTCTTACTTGACATGTCTTCAGAGGCAAGGAAAACAAAAGCAAAAATCAATTATTGGAACCTCATCAAGATAAAAATCTTCTGCATAGTGAAGGAAACAATTAGCAAAACTAAAAGGCAACCAACGGAATGGGAGAAGATATTTGCAAATGACATATCAGATAAAGGGTTGGTACTCAAAATCTATAAAGAACTTATCAAACTCAACACTCCAAAAAACAAAGAATCTAGTGAAGAAATGGACAAAAGACATGAATAGACAATTTTCCAAAGAAGACATCCAGATGACTAACAGACACATGAAAAAATGTTCAACATCACTCATCATCAGAGCAATAGAAATCAAAACCACAATGAGATAACACCTCACATCTGTTAGAATGGCTGAAATGAACAACTCTGATAAAAACAGATGTTGGTGGGGATGTGGAGAGAGAGAAACCCTTTTTCAGTGTTGGTAGAAATGCAAACTGGTGCAGCCACTCTGGAAAACAGTATGGAGGTTCCTCAAAAAATTAAAAATAGAACTACCTTACAACCCAGGATTTGCACAACTAGGTATCTATCCAAAGGATAGAGGAGTGCTGATTCAAAGGGGCACATGCACCCCAATATTTATAGCAGAAGTATTGATAATAGCCAAAGTATTGAAAGAGTCCAAATGTCCATTGACTGATGAATGGATAAAGAAAATGTCATGTGTGTATACACACACACACACACACACACACACACACAAAATGGAATATTACTCAGTAATCAAAATGAATGAAATCTTGTCATTTGCAACAATGCGGATGAAACTAGAGTGTGTTATGCTAAGTGAAGTGAGTCAGTCAGAGAAAGACAAATATTATATGACTTCACTCATATGTGGAATTTAAGATACAAAACACATGACCATAAGGGAAGAGAAGCAAAAATAATATAAAAAACAGAGAAAGAGACAGAGAGGAAGACCAATAATTTAAAAACTGAGAGGGAGACAGAGCAAAAATAATATAAAACAAAGAGGGAGACAAACTGGGAACAAATAAGTATAATATAGAGAACAAACTGAGGATTGCTGGCAGGGTGTTAGGTGGGGGGATGGGCTAAATGGGTGATGGGAATTAAAGAGGTCACTTGTTGGGATGAGCACTGGGTGTTTCATGTAAGTGATGAATCACTAAATTCCTGAAATAATTAAAAAAATAAAAAAGGAAAGAAAATGTAATGGCAAGCCAGAGTGGAAGAAAATCATTGCAATACATAGATCTTGTAAAAGATTTTTATTTATATTTAAAAAAATAATAAGATAAAAACAGAGAGGGAGGCAAACCATAAGAGACTCTTAAATACAGAGAACAAACTGAGGATTGCTGGAGGGATGTGGCAGGAGGGGGTGGGGGGGGTTAAAAAGATGATGGGCATTGAGGGTGCTTGTAGTGATGAGTGCTAAGTACTATATGTATGTGATGAATCGCTAAATTCTACTCCTGAAACCAATACTATGCAATATTAACTACCTTGAATTTAAATAAATGGGGAAAAGAGGGATAAAAAGGAGCTGCTTAAACTTAACCGTAAGCGGGGCACCTGGGTGGCGCAGTCGGTTAAGCGTCCGACTTCAGCCAGGTCACGATCTCGCGCTCCGTGAGTTCGAGCCCCGCGTCGGGCTCTGGGCTGATGGCTCAGAACCTGGAGACTGTTTCCGATTCTGTGTCTCCCTCTCTCTCTCTGCCCCTCCCCCGTTCATGCTCTGTCTCTCTCTGTCCCAAAAATAAATAAACGTTGAAAAAAAAAAAAATTTAAAAAAAAAAAAATAAATAAATAAACTTAACCGTAAGAAGACATAAGAATCTGGTAAAACTGGCAAGAGATTCTAACCTTTAAAAATAAATTCAAATAGAGGCGTCTGGTTGGCTCAATCGATTAAGCACCCAACTTCAGCTCAGGTCGTGATCTCATGGTTCCTGAGCTTGAACGCCACATGGGGCTTGGGCTGACAGCGCAGAGCCCTCGTCGGATCCTCTTTTGCCCTCTCTCTCTGCCCCTCCCTTGCTCACGTGACACACACACTCACTCTCTCTCTTTCTCTCCGTGTCTCTCAAAAATAAAAAATCCAAATCTCTTTATGTTGCCAAAAGACTACTCTTTTACTCAACAATGTAAAAGAACAAATACTGATACATTAACAATATATAGATGAAACTCAGGAACATGTTGAATGACAGAAGCAGGACTGTGTTTACATGAAATTCTAAGAAAACAAAGTAAGAGAAAGATGCAGATAAGTTATTGCCTGAAGCAGAGGATGAAAGTACTGACTTCAACTGGTAGGCAGCAACTTTTTTTTTTTTTTACTATTTTTTTTAATTTTATTTTTTTATTTTTGTAGGTAGCAACTTTCTGTGATGAGTTGTTAGCATATGCTCATACTTGTCAAAACCCACTGAACTGTGCGTTTAACATGGGTGCGCCTGTAAAGATTCCTAACAGAAAAAGGGTTTCATCTATCTTGTTAAGACCCGTTACCCCCAATATATCCCTGCTGAATGTATTTTTTCATGAGGATTTCTTAGTCCTGCCATTAACAGAGAAGCTTAAGCTTATTTCATATCAGAGAATGAGCTCTGTAACATACATTGTAACCCCTTCATTTCTAGAGCTTTGTTTTGCTCATGCAGGGTTTACTGTAAGGTCTTAGGCATCATATGTGAGAATTATTTCTTCCGGGAAAGAACAGCAAAGATAGAAAGGAAACACTGACCTAAAGAATTTAGACATTGAAATCATTTTCCCGTTAGCAGGAGAAAAAGAAAAGAAATCCCTATGTGGAATCCAGTGCAGTATATAATCAAAAGGAAAACTGTATTCAATGAGAAAAATGCTTTGTTTTTAATAACAAGTATTGTTATTGAGAAATATTAATATGTGTATTATACTTTAGAATTATTTTATCACAAATCCTTAAAGTAATAAAAAGTTCTTTTTTTAATGTTTATTTATTTTTGAGACAGAGAGAGAGCAGGAGCAGGGAAGGGACAGAGAGAGAGGAAGACACAGAATCTGAAGCAGGCTCCAGGCTCCGAGCTGTCAGCACAGAGCCTGATGTGGGGCTTGAACCCACAAACTGTGAGACCGTGACGTGAGCTGAAGTCAGAAGCATAACTGACTGAGCCACCCAGGCGCCCCAAATAATAAAATGTTCTATTTAAAGAGATATACTCTACACATCTGAGAGACTCAATTATCGAGAAGAACTCATTCTAAAACAGTGACACGTAAGTATAAAAATACATTTAAACATTTAAATATATTGTGGAAATCTTGGTTTATCAATGCATAAATATATTACTAAAGTAATGTTAACTTGTCTATGTGAAGTTCATTTCCCTGTGTATGGTCAGTAAACTCTGGAAAAATTAGCACCACACAACTAATGGAAATGAAAGGTTATATGTTTCAGCGAACTAAGTATAGCAGACAAGTCAGGTGACTGAAATTATCTACTTTATTAAAATAATGGATGCTTCATACACAATTAACCTTTTCAAAGTAGATGATATGATGATCCAAAGATAGATGATGACAAGTGAAATGTTAATCATAAACTCTTAGGATTTTGCTAGAACTCTTTGATGAATATGTAAAGAGCATTATCATTAATTAAGAACTAGTTTAAATGAGCTCTTATTTGAACATACACTGGTTTTCTCATACCTGGTGAAAAACATACCCTAATGCTTCTGTGCATGGTGTACATTTTCTTAATAAGGAAAATTAGAGAAGCCTAAAAGATGACAGTAGCAACATCCCCTGGAATTCCTTCCTTTCGACCGGGTGATTCTATTCCTAACAGGGGGCAGGAAAATAGGGGATATTGGAGTGTTTAATTCCTTCAGGCATGTGGGGAAAATAAGTGAGGCAAAAACTAATCTTAATGTAATCCCTGCTCCTTGTGTTATTATTTAGCATGAAGCAGGAAGTTACTTCTGTCCAGAGCATAATCTGGCCCTACATAGTCCCTTTCCTAAAGGGACTCAGCCTCATAATTGAGATGTTAACACCACACTGCAGGCTTCACTCACTGGATTTCTCCTAAGATAGAACGAGTTGTTAAAGAGCCACTTGCCTTCTCTTCTGCTGAACACTAATGACCCCATCCTCATGTATGCAGAGGGCTCATTAGAAGTAGAATAAATGGTTGATATCACATGTCTTATTTGTTTTATTAACATACAAAGAGAAGAACAGTATTTTTTTTAGTAACGAGATCCAAGTAGGTATTTTCGAAAGCCCATCATGATTTTATATCATTTATTTCTTGCAAAGTTTTTAAGGAGGATGCTAATACTTCTATTTGCTAGGAGATGAACTAGTTGTAGAAAACTGAAGGAAGAAGACCACAAATCGAACAACAGTTTGTAAGTGAAGGAGGGGGAACCTTGAACACTGCCCATCTGACTTTAAAAACCTGGTATTTTCAACTATGTAACAGATGAAGCTATAAAGTGTGTCCTATAATGAAGACGATGCCTTATAATGAAGACGATGCCTTAATGGAGTTTCCCTACCTGTGCAGAGAAGTGTCAGAGAAGATTTCAGAAAAGAAGTGAATTTCACTCATTCTCCAAGCTTATGAAAATTGAACCAAATGGAGAAGAAAAGCCTTATCTACATAACCTAAGAAACAGGTCAACCTTTCAAAGTACATTAAAGAAATTTGCAAAATCTCCTATCAGGAAAAGTTTGAAACCCTACAAAACACCCAAGATAGTTTTTAATGTGGATAAATAGCCATAAAGCATGACTTATCATCATAACAGTTCTCCCTAAGTTAATTTACACGTTTAATATGATCCTAATAAAAATACCATCAGTTTCTTTTTCTGGAACTAGGAAATTGATGTTGAAGGCTTTATGAAATAATAAAAAGCAGAATAGCTAGGGAGCTCTTGAAAATGAGGAACAAGGATAGGAGAATAATGCTATTAAAAAGATTCTATGAATAAAACAATGTATCACCTGGCACATGAATGGATAGTCAGCCTAGTGGAATAAAATAAAAATATCAGAAATTGATCCAAGCATATATGAAAATTTAGTTTGTGATAAAGGTAGTATCTCAAGTCCCAGAGCAAAGAATGATTTTTATTAATAAATGGCATTGATACAATTGCTTAGGCATTTAGAATACAATAAAATTGGATACATATCACATACCAAACAGAAAAAAACTTCAAAAGGATGTCATACAAATATACAAAGTAAAACTATAGAAAGTACTAGAAACAAACTGAAGTCATTTTTTGTAATTTGCATGTGAAATAAAACTTTTAAACAAACAACACTTCCAAAGCTGAATGCCATTAAAAATAAATTTGATTAATTCAAATATTACCAAAAAACCCTCCAACTTTTACATGGCAAAATAAGAAAATCAGAAGTAATGTCAAGGTCAAAATAACAAGCAACATATATCAGATAAAGATTTATCTTACTAATATCTAATAATTTTTCAAAGTCAAAAAATTAAAAACCTTTCCAAATGATATGAACAGATAATATAAAATATTATGATATGAAAACGGGTACAAAGGTTTAAACAATGGGATTTTAACCTACACTGAAATAGCATTTCTCATCTGAATTACAATAATTCGAAATTTGATAGAATGCTGTATTGGTGAAATTTAAATGAAAATAGCCACTCTTATATATGCTGCTAGGAATAAGGAATGGTACAATTCCTATACCTGGGAACATGGCAATATACATTAAAATTAACCCAGCAAAGCCACTTCTGGGAACTTTTTTGAAGATACACCTTAAAAAAAAACATGAAATAAAATCACAGTTTTTAATTGTCACCTTATATATAATGTCAAACTGTGGGAAACAGTCTTAATACTTACACATAAAATGTAGCTAAATAAACTAAAATAGGGGCTCCTGGGTGGCTCTGTCATGTAACCAAACAGACCTACATCAGTTAAGCACCTGACTCTTGGTTTGGACTTGGGTCATGATTTCACCGTCATGGGATTGAGTTCCATCTTGGACTCCACGCTGACAGCGTGCAGCCTGCTTGGGACGCTCTCTCTCTCTCGTTCTCTCTGCTCCTGCCCTGCTCTTTCTTTCTGTCTCTCTTTAGAACAACAACAACAACAAAAATAAGTAAACTTGAAAAAGTAAACTAAAATACATCCACTTAATTGAGTACAATTCAGCGATTAAAGGAAAAGAATGAAAAAAGTCTCCAGTCACTGTCGAACAGTGAAATAAGCATGTATTTTTGGTAATAAAGAGGAAAGTGCAAAACAGTATATGTAGCGTGCTTTTTATTGCAAAGAACTTCTGTAGTGCAAATAAGCACAGGAATCATCAACCAGAAGTTATGAAACTTGATACCTAAAGTGGATGGTTCATGATGAGGTTGGAGATACAATGAAGTGGAAGAAGCTTCGAGTTCTGATATCATGTTGCTAATTTACATGTTTCAACAAATATAAATTAATAAGGAATGGAAAGAATATTTGAAACTGCAAAGAGAAACAAATGAACCAACTGTGTATCAAATTGATAACATAAAAACAGTGAAGAAAAAATAAACTAATACGAGGGACGTTGACATGTATCCTCAGTCCCAAGACAAAAATAAAAATAAAGGGAACGCCAAATATATTTTGGAGTTATATTCATTATATTATATTCATTAATTTGGAGTTGTAACACTTCTCAAGTTAGTGGGTTTTTTTTAAATTTTTTTTAATTTTTTTAATAATTTTTTTAATTTTATTTTTATTTTGAGAGAGAGAGAGAGAGAGAGAGAGAGAGAGGGAGAGACGGAGAGAGTGTGTTTGTGTGGGAGCCAGGGAGAGGGGCAGAGTTAATATATGTGGAATCGCTTTTTGTAAACGTTCTATGATTAAAACATAAAAGCCACACACCTGCTTAACCACACTTTGGTAATTTTTGTAACAGAATCATTTCAACCTAAAAGCAGGCATTTTGACACTGTTGTGTTTTCACATTTTACCCATGGTGGAAATCAGTCTGTTTGCTTCCTGAAGAAATTTACTGACTGACTTTGTGTAAATGTTAAGGTTTTTTTTTTCCTCTGTCTCTCTCTTTCTGTGCAAATTTAGTTTATTTGAAGTCTTATTTTTTATGTACTCTGTCCTCACACACTTAAGTAGATCTGAAAGTGCAGGGAATTGGTATTAGGATGCCAAGTGACTTTTTTCTTTGATACACATTGAAATAATTTCTAGGGGTGTGAAATTATAACCTTGATGGTTATTTTTTACTCACCGTGAACATTCCAGAAAACTTAAGTTGAGGCTTATGGCTCCATCTGCCAGTGGACTGTTGACTCCCTGAAGGAGGGCATGGCGAGAATTGCTTCATTTCTCTTTTGATTAAAATGTTTCATATTTTCATCACTGAAGATTGAAATTTGGACATCCAGAAATCACACACTGTGATTTCTCTCAACAAAGAGGTCCAGTGGCAAAATATTCATTTTTCTTAAGTGTTAAAGGGGAAAATTTTCAAGGAACTTTGAAATTCAGATTAGCCTTACTGAGGCAAAGTGTTTTGAAGAAAGATCGAGTCCTCTCATTCCGAGGTTATAAGCCCTGTGATAGTAATACCAAAAACACGAGGAGTTTAAATGCAGCTGTCAATCAGTTCTGGTTTTAGATTGTCAAACCTATTTACACAGAAGCTAAATGTCTACTAACTACAAATCAGCTAGGCTTCCCTTTTCTTTGAAGGCTTTTTGTACTTATAGTTTCTATCCTCTCTGTATTTACTTTTCTTTCTATACATCTTCCTGTTGCTTTTAAGTGTACGAAGAGACCTAACCTCTCCTAATTTGTAATTCATAATATTAACTGTTGAAGAGAAAATGTGCCCCAATTGTTTTCTTGGATAGACCTTGGTAATGATGCTTAATATATTTTCTAATCCAGGTTCATGGGATTAAGCCTGGAAAACCAGTAGAGAATCTCACAGGTTTTCTTTTGTGTTTGTATCTAGTCTCACAATGATTATAATAGCTATTTTGCTTTGCTATGGCAAGAACCTATCCCGTAAAATGTAGAATTGTCCTATAAAATGACTTTGCAGACATAATGTTAGTTAGTTTGGTCTGTCACAAGCCTTTCTCTTTAATTTCCCTTTTTTTTCCCCCAAGCCTTTACCTTTAAATATTATAATACCCGTTTAACCAATGCTAATAATCAAATCCGCCCGAAAATATTTTACACTACAATAGGGGCACCTGGCTGGCTCAGCTGGTTAAGCCTCTGACTCTTAATTTCAAGTCAGGTCATGATCTCATGGTTCATGGGATCAAGCCCCACTTCAGGTTCTATGCTGACAGCATGGATACTTAGTGCATATATTTTTAAGTCACATTTCAGTACATAATATGAATACACCTCTTTCTCCAAAAGTGGCCTACCAGAGGGTCTTCCTATCACAATACTCTACAAGGTGTTTTATTTATCAGGCTGCATCTTTGGAGCTTTAGTGATTTTTTTTTTTTTTTAACAATGAAAAACATAAGGAGAAGAATAGGAACTAGAAATCTGGAAAATGAAAGGAAAGGATGAATTTAAAATATCAAATATAGACATATGGTAACAGTCCAGGAGAAATGGGAAAGCCACATAGCTAGGGGTTGGGAGAAACTGTGGGGCAAGGAAGACACAGGTGCCAGAGAATTGAGGGTGAGAGGGGAGGTGCGTCGACTTCACCCCAGGAGAGTAATGGCATTTTTCATGACTTCAAAGAAATGCGCGTAAGAAACATGAAACTTTTTTTAAATGAGTGCGATGGCAATAATGTTTCTGTCATCACTAAATTGGTTTATGTTCATTTCTGTCTATAAAGCAGGTTCAGCCCCGTGACCTTAACCTCAATTATTTCCTCAGAGCAGGAGAGGATAGCATAGGATTCATGTAGGTCTAAATGTAGATGTTGTTGGGAAGAAAAAGGATTTGTTAAATCACTTCACTATCTATTTAACTTGTCAAATAATAAACCTAGAAGATGGAAGCTTGAATCCTTTCAAGGGGTAAAGGATTTTCTATTTTTATCTAGAAACCTTTGCTATGAACCATCTCGCCATCATTGTGGAATGTTATCGTGTCATTATTAAATATATAAAAAAAGAAATATACTCAACCAGTTTGGCTCAGGATATTATGATTAAGAGAGGAGGAAAAGGAGAGGAGAGGAAAGGTGAGGAGAGAAGAGGAGGGGAAGGGAGGGGAGGGGAGGGGAGGGAAGGGGAGGGGAGGGGAGGAGACAAGAGAAGAAAGTGGTGTGATAATATGTGAAATACCCATGTTTCTGTGCACTTCCTGTGACTTCTCTGTATCACTAGAGTTATTATTGAATTAATTAGTTTAATGGAAGGAAGGATCTTCATTTAAAATGGAGAGAAATACTTGATAACAGGTGGACTTGTGTAAATGTGTGTGTATATCCGTGTTTGTGTTTGCTTGTCTAAGTGATTTGATTTGGCACAATCTGAGGCTTTCCCATCTGAGTTTTTACATCATTGTTTACTTTGGGAAGTGATTATTATTATTTTTGCAAATATTTCTCTTCTACTTTTTAAAATAGAAAAATACTTTCTTGATATGGGTAATGATCACAATCCTAAAGAAGCTGCACAATTATAGGTCATCGTAACACATGAAAGACAAAACAAACAAAATACAAAAAATGAATAAACAATAAAACTGTTAACTTTCCAGAGAGATAACCACTGATTATCTTAAAAGAAGTATGTATGAGGAACAAACACAGAAATGTTGACTACAAAAACACAACTAGAGTAATATTTAAAGTGTATCACAGAAAATAAAATTCAACTTAGAATTACATATGCAGTTAAATGATTACTTAAATTACAATGAAAAAAATAAAATTTCAAGTTAAAAGAAATACTTAGAAAATTTACATAAAAATTCCTTTTGAGTGGATTTTAGAATATTGTAAGCAAAACAAAAAATAAACCTTGAAAGAAGTCACTGTGATATGGGATAGTAAGAGAAAGTAAAATTCTTAGTGAAATGTGTGGTTACCTGGATAAGATTTATCAGAGAAGGTAGAAGAGAGAAGGGAAAAAAAGCAAGAGGAATGTATCCATAAAATTAGAAATTCCAAAGGATACCAATAACTGGCAACTGCCTGGGAGTAGAAGGTAAAGAAAGCGTGTGCTAAAGAATGTGTGTGCTTTCTTGGTTTTTTTTTTTTTTTTTTTAATTTATTATTATTATCTTATTAGAGAGAGAGAGAGAGTGCGAGTTGGGGAGAGGGGCAGAGGGAGAGAGACAGAGCATCTTAAGCAGGCTCCACGCTTAGCACAGAGCCTAACAGAGGCCTCAATCCAGCACCCTGGGATCATGACCTGAGCCAAAATCAAGAGTCGGACACTCAACCGACTGAGCCACCCAGGCTCTCAGGAAAGTGTGTGCTTTCTTGTTTGAGTATATTTAGATATTGAGTTAATTTGTTTTAGGCAAATATGCCAAGTTGCTGGTTTTCTTTTAGAGAAAATGCTGCACTAGACTTTTTATTTATAGAGCTATTATTATTTAACTACTCTGTAGGGGAAGAGGTTAACGTATAGGTTTTTGTCCACTGGAGATGTAAATAATTTCCTTCTGGTGGAACAGATATTTCAAGAGGTTATGGTTTATAGTCCTATAATTCATATTCTGTAAATCAGAATTTCATATAGTCAGGAAGCCTACAAACCCAATGATGGCTGATGCTTTACTTTGCCTTCCAAATATTGTGCAAAATTTCTCTTCAAGTCTAACCCAGATCTGTATGGAAAAGGAGATTCTGTGGAATATCTTTCTGACTTATATAAGCTGATACCATCAGGGAAGTAAACTAATTAACTTTATATCATTCACGAGTAAGCTATACTTACAAAAATTTAATTCTAATATAGCTTGTTTATTTTAACGTAGGTGTGCAATTTCTGAAATGTCAATAGTATTTAATATTTAACTGTAGAACTGTGCTACTATTCATTAATTTAAAATATTTTCACAAGTACCCTGTGCTTTTTGAAGTGATTTATATTAATATTATGCACACTATTAGCTTTATTCATCTATCTACTATGGCTCAAAATAAGTATCTCAATTAATCAAGTGGGCTGTGAATGAACAGTGTGCATCAAAGACAACAATCAGCTAATTATAATATTTCAAATGAATAGAATGTTATTTGATATCATTAGTAATTAGGGAAATGCAAATTAGCTCACGAGATACTACTTCCTATGTAGGAGGATGGCTATAATTAAAACGACAAACAATAACACATGTTGACGAGGATGTGGATAAACCGGACATGTAACAAGAGCGTAAAATAGTGTGACCATTTTCAAAAGCAGTTCGTAGATTTCTCTAAAAGCTAAAAGTAAAACTACCATTTAATCTAATAATTCCATTCCTAGGTATCTGTCAAAGGTAAATGACAACGTGTCTACAAAAAGACTGAAGTGAAAATGCTTAGAGCAGCATTATTCATAAGAGAGAAAACCTGTGAACACAATATAGAGAATTTGCAAAGAATTAAATATCTATCAGCTGGTTGATAGGTAATATGTAGTATATCCATAGCAAGAAACATTATTCAAAATTGAAAAGAAAACGATTGCCTTAAGGATGAACTTCTAAACACATTATGCTAAGTAAAAGAAGCTGGATACAAGACCACATATTCTATAAATCCACTTACAGGAACTATTCACAAAATGTTTAATAAATTAGTGGCTGCCTGGGTCTGGGGTGGAAGCAAGAATTAACTGCAAATGGGCAATCTTGGATAAAAACATTCTGAAATAGATTTATGGTGATGGTGTAATCATTCAGTAAAGTTACTGTAAATTCTTGAATTGTTCACAAGAAATGATTAATTGTATAATATATAAAATACACCTCAGTAAAGCTGTTAAAAAAAAGAATTAAAAAATCATGCCTGGATGGGGTGCCTGGATGGCTCTGTTGGTTAAGGTTCCGATTCTTGATTTTGGCTCAGATCATGATCTTACGGTTCGTGAGTTGGAGCCCCCGTGTCAGGCTCTGTGCTGACAGTGCGGAGCCTGCTTGGGATTCTCACTCTCCTTCTCTCTCTGCCCCCTCCCCTGCTCTTTCTCTCTTTCTCTCTCTTTCTCAAGATAAATAAGTAAACAAAAAAAAAATTATGCTGGGAATATTTTCATGTTATATTTCTTTTTCTTCTCTAACACCAGCCTACTCAAGGTGGAAATGTTAAAGTTTTGTTGAAACATCAAACTTGTTGCTCTAATCAACACTCATTACTACCTTGCTACATCATTTATACGTTGACAAGAAGACACCACTATATATTCACCTAAATGAAAAACAAAAAGGACAGACCTCCAACAATACCACAATATTGCTATTGAAAATAGGTGGATTGTGTTGTATATAAATTATATTTCTATAAGGATGATAAAATTGCCTCCCCAAACATCTTCACATTACCAGTTAGAATTTACAAGAAACTTTTAAAAATAAACAAGAGAAAAAAAAAACATACAGATCAAAGGAAAATAGGCAAAAAAAATATATAAACAGACTGGTTACAGACAGAAAAAAAAAATGAATAGTGAACAAGAATATGAAGACATGCTTAACATGGATAGAAATCAAAGAAATGTATTTTTTTTTTCAACGTTTATTTATTTCTGGGACAGAGAGAGACAGAGCATGAACGGGGGAGGGGCAGAGAGAGAGGGAGACACAGAATCGGAAACAGGCTCCAGGCTCCGAGCCATCAGCCCAGAGCCCGACGCGGGGCTCGAACTCACGGACCGCGAGATCGTGACCTGGCTGAAGTCGGACGCTTAACCGACTGCGCCACCCAGGCGCCCCAAAAGAAATGTATTTTAAAACAAAAGTGAGATTAAAGTTCACATTGATACGATTGGCAAAATTAATTCAAATATATTATGCAAACATATGGAGTGTTAAAGAAAGTAACAAAGGTGAAAGGAAGGTTTGATTATCTTAGGATGGTATAGTGTAATCATTATATAAAGTAATAGCAAATAATTTAGATAAATTATGAATTAATGTAACAGGTATATAATTAGTCCTGAGCTTATATATTAATCACAATACTGTTTGCATTTGTGAAGAACCAAAGCTAACTGTAAGACTATCACAGGAGGAAAGAAAAAGTGACATATTCTGATACATCATTGACTCCATGAACTATGTAAAATTTAAAAGCAGTAACCTATGAACACAGATAAACATGTCAGGGTTCAAATCTTGAGAGGCAATAAATTCATTTTTTTTAATTTTTTTAATGTTTTTATTTATTTTTGAGACAGAGAGAGACAGAGCATGAGCAGGGGAGGGGCAGAGAGAGAGGGAGACACAGAATCCGAAGCAGGCTCCAGGCTCTGAGCCATCAGCACAGAGCCTGATGCAGGGCTTGAACTCACACACTGTGAGATCATGACCTGAGCCTCATGACCTGAGCCAAAGCCAGACGCTCAACCGACTGAGCCACCCAGGCGCCCCGAATAAATTCATTTATATAAATTATTTATACAATTTATATAGCACAAATTCATTTATATTAATTAAATTACCTGCACATATAAATATTACTTTTTTATATGACTAACTTACCAATTCAATGATATATATTAAACATGTTAGAGCATCAACAATATGATGAGGGGTGGGAAATAAGAGAGGAGAATGGACCTAGAAAGCAGTAACTATTAATTTTCTATTGCTCTGGTAAAAGTACCACAGTTTAGCAGCTTTAAACAAACATCTGCTTAGGGTCTCAAAAGGCTGAAATCAAAGTGTCTGTAGGGCGCACTCCCTGCTGGGGTGCCTAGGATGGAGTCTGTATTTCCTTGTTGACTCTTGGTTGTGGTTTCTCCTCACCTTCTCCAGGCTGCTGCTTGCAGTCCCATTCTTCAACTTGGAGGACAACAACCCTAGGCCTGAGTTTGTCCCAGGCTTTTTTAGGGATCAAGTGATTAGCTTGGGCCACTTTGACAATCCAAGACAATCTCCCTGTTTCAAGGGCAAGAACTTTAATTCCAACCATGGAGTTGTTTCACAGCATACCTGGACTAGTGTTTTAGTGAATGACCAGAGGACAGGGATTTGGGGGACACCTTTAGAATTCTGCCTATCACTGTAACCAATGAAATAAATAAATTAGAGAGGATGCTTGTAGGAACCATTGCTGAGAGTGCACCATGGTTCAGAATTAAAACAAACAAACAAACAAACTAAAACTCTTCACATTTTATCTGGGTGTCTTATAAATTTTAAGGATAATTTTCATATTATAAGTAAAATATATTTTAAATATGTAAAATTTTAAACGAAATTTGGAAAATATAGAAAAATACAGGAATAGAATGTAAAAACTACAAGAATAGAATGTAAAATCTCCTATAATCCCATTCAGAAATCATACACTTATCCCAGTGAATCTACTGGCCTATCTCTTACCTCTTTCTCTCATAGTCTCTCTGTTTCCACTTCACGCTTTATCATCAGTCTCACTCTTTTGCTCTTGCTTTTTATTCTCCATCAGTATACAGATGGAGATATACACAATTTGGTTTCCTGAGTTTTCAGCATATCAGAAACACTTCTCATGATGTTAGCTATTCCTTTATCTTTTTTAGGAAGCACATAGCATTCCGTTGTATGGCCAGACAACAAATTTTTAATAATCATGATTTAGCATTTTTGTTTTCCATTGTTTTTGTAACTCCTCCAAAGAAAAGCCTTTCATACATATTTAAAAAATTAAAAAATATATTCCCTAGAATTATTTTTCATTTCACACTTCACGAACAACCCTGGATATCCCCCTGCCCCCCATTATTGCTTACCTAATAAGGTAAAAACAGTATCTCTTTTATTTTAATGGTAATTTTTTATTTATTCATTGCGATGTTTTACATGTTCAAAATCCTTTTTTGAATTGTTGCTTTTTCATATTTTATGTGTTTTTTTTTTAACATGGGAAGTTTCTTTAGATATTTAGTGGAGTAATACCTTAGATTAGTGGATAGATACAAAGCTTCTCTTAATTTATAAATCAAATTAATTGTATATGAAATGATTTTTGTTTTTGCCTGGAGTTTTCAAAAGTTTGTAATGCTACCTAATTCCCACAATATAAAAACTTAGTATCTGTTCTCAAAATGCATGCAGACGTTTGTTAGTTTTATTTTTTATACTTTGGACACGTTATAATATACAAATGTACTATTTTGTCAAATAAAAATTATGAGATAAGTAGCATTTAAGAAACTATCTGCCTCATAAACTAATTTAATATCTAACCAATAAAGTTTTAATACTTCAAAGAAACAACAATCAGAGATAAAGTATTGGGTTTTTTTGTTGTTGCTTTGTTTTTTAAAGTTTGTTTATTTTTGAGAGACAGAGAGAGAGCAGGGGAGAGTCAGAGAAAGAAGAGATATACACAATTTGGTCTCCTGAAAGAAGGAGAGAGAGAATCCCAAGAAGGCTCTTCACTGTCAGTGGGGAGCCCTATGTGGGGCTGGAACTCAAAACCATGATATCACGACCTGGGAGGAAACCAAGAGTTCCATGTTTAACTACCTAATTGACTGAGCCACCCAGGCGCCTCCCAGAGATAAAGTATTGTAATGATAAGACATAAGCACTGGCATCTGTCAGGTCTGAGTCCATTGTTCTTGCATCATTTCCTCTTAGAAACAAGTTATCCTCCCTTAGGCCTTAGTTACCTTATCTAAAAAAGAAGTGATGTTCCATTATCCAATTGTTTAAATGAGCTACATATGTGAGTGAATGATACAAAAAGGAAATGAAATTATGTGAGTGCATGATACATAAAAGAAATGAAATAGTTTTCTTTATACACATACATTCATGATAGATAGATAGATAGATAGATGATATGTATTGTCTGAATTCACTTACATCTCTTTCATTCAAACAAAAGCTACAGCAAAAACAAAAACAAAAAAACTGGGATGTGACTATGTAAGACTATCAAGGTGACAAAGACAACACTAATCAGCATATCCTACCCTGGAATGCAGTACTCTCCAAAATATTTGGAAAACACATGAGGGGCAACCTGCCTGACTGTTAAATGAGCATAAAAGGCCCTTTAACCTCTGCAGGTTTCCTCTTCACACATATTGAAAATGCTAGTGTATTTTTGGTCGCTTCATGTGTAACATGTGTCTTTATGCTCTGCTGTATCCCGAACTGTATCCTGTGGGATCATCCCATTCCGGAGCAAAGAGCGCCATGATTCTAATCTGTGTGTATTTACTAACCCTCCCCATGGGTTTGCGTATGTTGGATACTATGGTGTTTTAGATACTGAGTGTATGGAAGCGGGAACGCAAACAAAATATTGCTATTCATCAGGTTTGTTTGTGAAATTACTCAGATATAAAATAAATTACTGGACTGTGGGGGAAAGATGTAATTGAATAACATATAATACAGGTACGTATTTTGCCTGGAACTGGGGTCATGGCTTGGTATGTAGTACAGTAAGTAAATAGTCTTTAAATTAAATTTTGTCTAATTTTATTAGTTTTTGAAATTTGTTTATAAATAAAATTTTTCCAGGAATGTTTCCCACTTGTGTTCATTCCCTAACATCATTTTTCTAATACTTGTATAGCCTTTTTATTATGTTTTTAAAACAATATACATTACAACATGAATAAGTTGATATACCATTGCCTACACTTACATTATGGAATTATATTGATATATTGCCAAATATGCCTTTATATCCATGTATATTCTGTTCATATTTACATATTGAATACTCTTAGTATAAATCTTTTTCAACATGAATTTTCTTGTTAGAGTCTTCCCAGAGTAAGATATTTTAATCCAGTAAAATTGGTTTTTACATAAAGGTATCCTTCTGATAAAGCCATAGTTCTAGGTTATAACATCCCATCTTTGATGTAACTTTAAAGAAGAGATCATGCTGTGAAAAAATAAAATCCTTGAAAATGCTTCATTAATTTGTTCCTTTGAGGTCATTTATATTTGCAGTTTATACAATGGGGTTATCTTTTAAGCAGAAAGTTTGATAACACCTTCTGCCAGAATGACCTAATTCAAATCTGGAAGACAGTTTTCTTTTAAAATGCCAAATGAGCCTTTAACCTTGACCCAGGACAGCAGCCCATTATTTTAAGTCTGACTGTCAGAGCCCGTGCACAGTATTAACTTCATGTTGTGACAGGTTTTTATGCTGCTTTAGTGAGAATGGATAATATGTTAACACAAATCTTAAGTAAAAAGAAAAACCATAAATTTGGTATTACATATCTTACTTTATAAACATTTATAAACATTTTATAAACATCAGTCACCTGTGAATTGTGGAAAATTACATTGCCTATCTTAGAGAGTAATTGGTGAGATTAATGAACAAATATCTAAAAAGTATCTAGAAGAATAAGAGTGTCCCCAAAACAATTTACTTGTTTAAATATTAACTTTTATATTTATGTTAATGAATTATGGGAATAAGGCAGAATAGGTGTTATTGATCCCTCTCATATCATAGGTCTTAACTTATGATTATGATTAGGACCTATGATCCTAATATCATTTTTCATATGATGTATTAATTCACAATAACACTATAGAATAAGTATTTGACCTATTTTACAAATTAATAAACAATAATGACTTAGTCCTGATAAACAAACAACAGTAAGTAATAATGATGTTGGTCACCTGCCCTAGAACGTTGCAGGGTTACCGTGTCTTGAAAGCTATGCATAATAATATTGAAAAGTTCTTTATCGTTGGGTCTTCTGAAAACAAACACAAATTAATTAGCAATAAAAGACTTCAAAAGCAGAATGAGAACCCTAAAATTATAACTTTGATTTTACCTCGCCAAACCAATTGCAAATCATACCCAGTGATTTCCAAATCAAAACATCAGGTAGTCAATAAATTATAATGAGGAAAATTCTAATTAATTTAGCTTTACTGGGATATGCCAATTGTATAACATATACCATATATATCATCCCTAATGGCTTCTGAATTAGATCATAAAATCAGATCAACAATATTCCATGTAAAGGTAAAAAATTCTCACATAAATTTGATCATGTTTATTGGAAAAAAGTTTCTTTTTTTTTTTTTAAGTTTTATTTATTTTTGAAAGAAAGGCAGAGTGCGAGCAGGGGAGATTCAGAGAGAGAGAGGAAGACATAGAATATGAAACAGACTCAAGACTCCCAGCTGTCAGTACAGAGCCCAAGACAGGGCTCGAACTCACAAGCTGTGAGATCATGACCAGAGCTGAAGTCCGACACTTAACCAGACTGAGCCACCCAGGCACCCCTTGGAAAATATTTTCTAATTAGACTTTACATTTGAATTTCAAATTTAATAATATTACATAAAAAGATAAATTGTCAGGACAAACGATAATTTCACCAAGTACAAAGTCATATGCAATAACATAATTTATTCCTATCTCATTATTTCTTAATCTGTTAGCTTTTTCTGCCTCTAACTCAAGGTGGCTCTTTACCACACTATCATGAAAAACAAAACAAACAAAAAACTTGACTTGCAAAAAGGAAAAAAAAAAAAAATGTTCCATTGCTTACTACTTAACCAATAGCTGAGAAAAAAATTTAATTTATGAGGGAGTACATTTTGGTGGTGTTAAATTTTCTCACCTTTGGTAATTCTATTCCACTCTACTCAATTAATTTGGTTTTGAAATCTTTTTAAACGTGTATTTATTAACATCCTTCCTGTGAATATTTCACCCTGGAATAGGAAATGTAACCAAGTAGCAGACTATGTATCAGAATGACTTAGCAAATACACATAGTTCATAAGTATCTCATAATAAAAAAGAAAGGCCAAAAGAACATCTATCTAGATATTCAGGTATAACATATTGTTTTGAATACATGCATTTGGGATAATATCTTATTTTATTTTTAAATGTTTGTTTTTGACAGAGAGAGAGAAAAAGAGAGAAAGGGAGAGAGAACAAGCAGAGGAGGGGCAGAGAGATAGGGAGACAGCGGGTTCAAAACAGGCTCCCCCCTGCAGCAGCAAGCGTGATGTGGGCTTGAACTCACAGAGCATGGGATCATTACCTGAGCTGAAGTCAGATACTGAATGCACCGAGACACCCAGGAGCCCAGAGATAATATGTTAGTGGTTATTGAGCTCTGGGCATTGAAATCTTTGTTTCCATCTGTAAAATTCAGTTTATATTCAAGATAAATCACTCGCATCAAAGGTAATTGACCTATCCCCACCCTTTCCTTCACAGTGTTTCTTAGATGTACAAGTGTCAAAAGGAAACATAACACACATTTCTGATAGATGCGATTGATGAGAGGGATCAAAGAGGGGAAAAACTTTTTCCGATGGACAAGAATATGGGTTGTTTTGTAGCCATAAGGTGGTGGTGATGGAGTTGGCACAAAATGGTGAACACATGATCCGGGAGTACCCATTAGCAACACATTGGTCATCAGTTGTAACCAACCAAATAATGCAAATATTTTGACATTGTACCAAAATGGAGACAAGTGATGACAGGCAGTCGGTATCACTTCCAATACTGATTAATAAAAGCAGATGGAACAAATAGATCTGCTTTCTCTACTAAATATTCAATAATGAGTGAGTAATTAGAAGCATCTATATAGATGGTAATGCAGAAACGTCATTAATCTGTCTCCTCCAATAAAAATACCTTTGTTTCTTCCAACCCTGATACACTTTCTTACTATGGGAATTATTTTATGATGATATTCATGGGAGGTTATATTGATTAGTATATTGATTAGCATATTCATTTTTTAAATGCTTCCTTTTAATTTTATTTTCTGGTGCTTTTAAAACCATTAAGCTCTGTGTTTGTATGTATATTTGTGCATGCGTGTTTTCACAGATATGTAACTCGATAATCCTGCCTAGGACTCACAATAACACAAAGTAGCTAGGACCTGCTAGAACTTTTATCTACAATGTCATGTTTCTATGCATTTGAAGTCATTATTTTCTATTGATAAGCCCCCTAAGCATATTCTTGCATTAAGAGCACTCCAGAATAATCATGCTTTCTACTTACAAGGTATCAAATTTTTTCCCTGTATTTTACAGCTTGATTTCTTTCCCTATATTCTTTGATTATCTCATATGTTTGCTTAACAGTTGGCCTCCAGGAGATGGGTGAAAGTCAAATGACTTTTGGAATAGACTCACATTGACATAAGTCTTCCCACATTGATGCCGACCAGATTAGTTCTGTATCATTAATTATGATATTTACAAGCTCATTGTGATGGACTCTGGTTACAAGTTATTTTATAATTCTCACTGAGAGATGAAGTCTAATTTCCTCACCCATTACCTATGCTGGCCTTAGTAACTTGCTTGACCAATCATGTGGTAAAAGTCAATTCCAGGCCTTCTGAGTGTAAATCACACAAAACTGGAAACTACCATCTACACGCCTAAAAAGATTCAATTTGCAAGCCAAGAACAATCATGTAAGTTCAACTAACTTGAACTTGAGAGGTCCTGAGGTGTCACAGACTGGGAGAGGGACCTAGCTGAGTCTCAATTTCCGGGTAACTTTGCTCGGTAGTTGAGGAAAGTGGTTTTAGAGCCCAGAGGTCATCTTTAATTGAAGGGTCTCCTAGCAAAGTCCTACCTGAATTATTTGCCCACAAATACATGATATACAATAAAATGTTTTTAAGTTTTACAACAGTTGCTTATACAACTATCTGTGAACAAAATGGTCATAATACCCATTCTATAGTTGCTGAAGGCTAAGTCTTTTCCAGTATTCAAATTTCTGTGCTCTCAAATATTTGAACATTTATCTTTGTATAGTCTTGATTCCTTAAAATTTAAATATTTGACTTCTTTTCTAGTTTCTTAGAGCCCACATTCCATCTTGTCAACCACACACATTCTGTCAAATAACTTGAACACATCATCAGGGGACTGAACCAGGTTCAAACATAGATGTGTTCTTGGAACTGATCTAGTATTTTTATTTCTTTATGTCTTAAGGAATTTCATTCTTAATGACAAGTACTACCCATAGAGTGATGGAAGACTGTTGATAATTTTGAAGATATAGATGTCCACTTATATATATTCATTTATCATATTTTTTTCAGAATACTTATTGTACATTACTGGAAACAAAAGCCTGAGTTTTGCCCTGTGGTTTCAGACTCCTGTTTTCTTTTACCTTGTAAGATTCTCATGTGTGTTTGTGTGTGTGTGTGTGTGTGTGTGTGTGTGCATACTTACACTTATGCACAATTCACACATACTCCTCAAAGATACAGGTGATCCAAATTGTACGTGTGAAATTCTGTGGAGAATAGGAGAAATGAGAAATAATCTGATGGTTAATTTCAAGTGTCAATTTGACTGGCCGAGGGTGCCTAGATTAAACATTATTTCTGGGTGTGTCTGTGAAGATGTTGCCAGATGGGATTAGCATCTGAATCAGTGGATTCCATAAAGTAGATGACTCTCCCGGGTGTGGGTGGAAACCATTCAATCCATTGATGACCTGAATAGAACAAAAGGGAGTGGAAGAAGGAATTTACTCTCTTTGTTTCTTGGCTGTCTATTGATCTGGGACATCAGTTTCTTGCTCATATACTAGGATTTTTAAAAATAAAGTTTATTGGGGCGCCTGGGTGGCGCACTCGGTTAAGCGACCGACTTCAGCCAGGTCACGATCTCGCGGTCCGTGAGTTCGAGCCCCGCGTCAGGCTCTGGGCTGATGGCTCAGAGCCTGGAGCCTGTTTCCGATTCTGTGTCTCCCTCTCTCTCTGCCCCTCCCCCATTCATGCTCTGTCTCTCTCTGTCCCAAAAATAAATAAAAACCGTTGAAAAAAAAATAAAAAAATAAATAAATAAATAAAGTTTATTTATTTATTTTGAGGAGAGAGAGAGAGTGAGTGGGGAGGGGCAGAGAGAGAGAGAGAGAGAGAGAGAGAGAGAGAATCCCAAGCAGGCTCCTCATTGATCCAGACTCAGGGATTGAACTCACAAACCATGAGATCATGACCTGAGCCAGAATCAAGAGTTGGACTCAACCAATTGAGCCACCCAGGTGCCCCATCTTGTGCTAGGATTTATATCTTCAGCTCTCCTGGTTCTCAGGCCTTTGAACTCAGACTAGAATTACACCACTGGTTTCCTGGGTGTCTAACTTGGAGAAATTAGATCATGGGACTTCAATGCCTCCATAATCATATGACATCATGTGCCTCCATATATATGGAAACTTATTCTAATTCATATATATATATATATACACACACACATATATATATACATATATACACACATGTATATATATATATATATATATATATATACACACACATATATATATACATATATATACACATGTATATATATATATACACAAATATATATACACATATATATACACACATATATATATATATGTGTGTGTATATCTATATATCCTACTGCCTCTGTTTCTCTGCAGAACACTGACTCATGCAAAAATCTCCAAATTTAAGTGTAGCAAATTATACTTATATATTAGGATAGTAAAGATCAAACTTTAGAGATAGGAACAAGAAAGGTAGTGCACATATTTGAGAATAAAATGAGAATAAAAACACAAGATGAAGGTATTAATTCGAGATCACCATAAAAAAGGAAATATCCAAAATTTCTGTAATCTATCAAGATTCACACTTAGACACACACACACACACACACACACACACACACACACACACACGTGTCATAGAACACTAAAAACAGAAACAAGTGAATATTGCTGGATGTGGTAAGCTATAACAGAAAGAGCAGAAGCTAAGGAGTCAGATGAAATTTACTAATCTCTGGGCGCCTGGGTGGCTCAGTTGGTTAAGCATCAGATTTCTGATGACTCAGATTAATAGGTTATTACCCCGGGTCATGGGATAAAGCCCCCTTCCATTCACTGAGCATGGAGCCTGCTTCAGATTCTCTCTCTTCCTCTGTCCCTTCCCTGCCCTCCCCATCTCTCTCTCCCTAAAATAAAAATTTTAAAGTAATAATTAAAAAAAAAGACGCATACCAGGCTCCTAGATGTATACTAGGTTAAAGGCTTGTTACCTTTTATTGTCTTCTTCCTTGTCTTGGAAATAAAATATTTATAGCAAGTTTATTGAATTTTGAAAAGGATTAAATATTTGTATAATGTCCCTTTGATTTAAATTAATTAAATCTGAATTGATTAGTGATTCCTACCATGTGCCTGACATAAGAAATAGCGGAGGACCAGATAGTCATGTTTCCTGTCTCAGAACAGTGTATAATCCATGCTTATGAGTCATATAAGAATTAATGTTGGTTTATTTCCAGTCTTAAATCTTTATAAGTATTTTATTCAGAAAAAATAAGTTATGCAACTAATTAATTAAATCTCATTTTTCTCTGAAACTATAGAGGGCAGGGTTTTACCTATTTTACAAAGTTGTTATAAGCCAGTCAGTGTCTCCTACTTCCTCTTTCATAAGGGCAGATCTAGGGTATTTACTTATGAGACAAAATAATTTTTAAAAGTAGAAGATATTCAAAAAGTGTATTTTGTATACGTTCTTATTTAAATTTCAATATAGGCTCTCATGACAAAGGATATCTCCAGGTATCTGAAATTTTTCCCTGCCAGATTTGATTTAGTTTATGTGATTGTATTTTATGGCTTCCCAACGTGGACTAGAAATCATTTTCAAAGTCAGAGTAACTTATTCTAACTAATTCTGTCATTTATCATCATTTTAAGTCTCTCTTGAGTAAACTGCAATTTGTAACAAATTGTACAATATGGTTTGGGGATGTGTCGTATTGTCTAGTATTGTCTAGAGGAGGTTAAAACACAGGCTGTCAAACTCTTTTCAATTAGGATTTTGTGTAGGATATGAGTTACAGTAAAACCATAAAATAAAATTTTGCAATTGACTTGAGAGAAGAATAAGAATTATTGTGCAGGCAGTTTGCCTAATATGGTCAGGCTTCTATAGTTTCATACCAGAATATAAAATTCACCTGGAAATCTAATGTTTTAAGTTTATTTAACACTATAGAATTCTATCCTGGGTAAAAATAAGAAATAATTTGATACTAGAATCAATCATTTGATTCAATCAGTTCAAAATGCCCCCTAGGTATTTTAAATTATTCTTATCTTGTATGATATATTAGAGTTAATATGGCATTTTCCTTTCCTCCTTTCTTTCACAAATAACAAATATCACATATGTAAGACTGCTGATTTTACTTGTTTTTCTTAAAGTTTATTTATTTATTTGTTTATTTTGAGAGAGAGGCTGTGTGAGTGGGGAGGGGCAGGAAGAGGGAGAGAGAGAATCCAAGCAGACTCTGCATTGTCAGCACAGAGCCCGATGCAGGGCTGGAACTCGTGAACTGTGAGATCTTGACGTGACTGGAAATCAAGTTGGATGCTTAACTGACGGAGATACCCAGGCATCCCTCTGCTTTTAGTTTTAATGAAGATTGAGGTTTCTGATTAAAATGTAATAGGGTATGAGTAGAATGTTACTACCTCCAATAGCTGCAAGAAGACATAGTAAATAGTGAAAGTATCATCTGCTTTTAAACAATAAAGAGCTTTATAAGGATCAGGACCTGGAGACGCTATGGACATAGATATGGGATACTCTTAAAATTGAGCTGAAGGCAATACATCTCCCTAGGGGTATCTCCCAACCGGGGCTTGTGTTAGAGACTCAGAATGAGCAGTGGGTCTCAGTACATTCTTACCGAGGGAGAGAAGAACTTTTGGCAGTCTCACTAAGGGGAGTGGAAAAACTGAACTTAATGTGCCCAAATAATTGGCTGAATGCTGCTTTGCCCCTGCCTCAAGGATTTGTCAAGCTCTGAAACTGCAAAGTAAGACTAAAAATTTAAGCACTAACATAAGTACTAAAGCGAGTTTTTCAAGCCAAAGATTAAAAAAAAAAAAAAAAAAAAGCCATTTATAATGTAAACATTATCAACCCAACCGTAGGATATGACACTCCAAAGTCGATATAGACCCATTAATATAGTTTCAAAATACCTTTAGCAAAATTTGACACAGTTAAAAGGAAGTACAGGCAAACCATGATCAGATAGCAATACATTAACACACCTTTCTCAGTAGCGAAGATAACGAGACAGAAATGTCACTCACTATATTGTAGATCTGACCTAACTGATTATCAAATTGAGCAAATTAGTATGTATGTATTCACACTCATACACACACATGCACACACACATGCATACAATATATGCATATATACAATATATGAATAAATATGACTGTTTTTGAAAATAGGGCATTTTAAGAGGCAAATTATTGGGGCACCTGGGTGGCGCAGTCAGTTAAGCGTCCGACTTCAGCCAGGTCACGATCTCGCGGTCCGTGAGTTCGAGCCCTGCGTCGGGCTCTGGGCTGATGGCTCAGAGCCTGGAGCCTGTTTCCGATTCTGTGTCTCCCTCTCTCTCTGCCCCTCCCCCATTCATGCTCTGTCTCTCTCTGTCCCAAAAATAAATAAACGTTGAAAAAAAAAATTAAAAAAAAAAAGAGGCAAATTATTTAAAATGAGGCTAATAGGATGGGGCCTTAATTGAAAATAGCCAAGTCCTCAAAATATATCACCCAACTGGCACCTTGATTTTGGACTTCCAGCTTCCTGAAGTGTGAGAAAATAATGTTTTTGTTGTTTGACCCACCCAAGCTGTGGCAATTTGTTATGGCAACCCAGGCAAACTAACACAATGAGATTGAAAACCAAGAAGAAATAGTAATAAAACTAAAATAGAAAATTAAAATTAAATGATAATAGTAAAGATATGACATTAAAGATAATAAGATGATGGACATTTAGGCTCTTTCCATAATTTGGCTATTGTTGAAAGTGATGAATGGATCAAGAAGATGTGGTTTACATATACAATGGAATACTACTTGGCAATGAGAAAGAATGAAATCATGCCATTTGCAGCAACGTGGATGGTACTTAAAGGTATCATGCCAAGTGAAATAAGTCAGTCAGAGAAAGACAGATACCATGTTTTCACTCATATGTGGATCCTGAGAACCTTAACAGAAGACCATGGGGTAGGGGAAGGGGAAAAAAAAGTTACAGAGAAGGAGGGAGGTAAACCATATGAGACTCTTGGATACTGAGAACAAACTGAGGGTTGATTGGGGGTGGGGGAGATGGGAAAGTGGGAGATGGGCATTGAGGAGGGCACCTGTTGGGATGAGCTCTGGGTGCTGTATGGAAACCAATTTGTCAATAAATTATATTAAAAAAAGATAAGAAGATGAAGCTAAAGCAGGTTTTTGAGGGAAATTCATAAGAAAAGTACATTTATTTAAAAACATAAAACTGAATATCAATAATCTAAGCATTTCAAATGAAAAACCTAGAAAAAGTATAGAAAATCACATGTAATAAAAAAAGAAAATAAGAAGCCACGAAGCAGAACAAATGGATATCTGTCTACCTACATATCTATTTATCCATATATCTATTATCTGTCTGTCTATCTATATCTATCTATCATCTATCACCTATATTACAGATTAAACAACGTAAAAGTTCTTTGACCATATTGACACTGATAATACTTTACCAAGACTGATTAAGAGAAAAAAATAAGTGAAAAAACTACTAGTTTCAGGAACTAGAAAGCAACTTCTTAATAGATCTAGATCCAAAGAGCATATTAATGGCTTATCTGAAAAATTTTAGGCTAAAACTAAGAATTTAGACAAAATAGACAAATTCTCAAATATAATACTTAAAATCAATTGAAGTTGAAACAAAAATTGTGTAATCAAATGTTTGTTAAAGAAATGAAATCCATTTTATAAAAACTTACAAAAAGAAAACATTAGTCACAAATGTTACTATACATAGAAAAAATAACTAAAAGGTTATATAAACGTTTCAGAAGAAACAAAAATAAAGATACTTTTTAACATTTTTATGAGGCCAGCATTATCTTGATATACAACACAGACAAGGACATTACATGAAAGAAGATTCACAAACCTATTTGTCTATCATTAGAATAGATTTGAAATCTCAAATATTTGAAAATTTAATTTAGTGATGAGAAAATTTGATGTTACAATGAAAACTAAAGATGAGAGCATAAATGTTGGATTGAAAATACTAGATAGTACAGATATCAATTAATTATCTCCAATTGTTATAATGGGCTCAATAAAATCCCAATCAAAATACAACTGAGTATAGAAAGATTCAAGTTCGTTTCAAAACATATAGGGAAATGCAAAGTGCTGCTAACAGCAATGACAGTGTTGAAAAACATAGAAGCAAGAAACTTCCATAGCCAGACATAAAGCTATACTAACTGAGATTTTCCATTAGTAAATATACAGACAAAACAATGGGGCAGAACATAGACCCACTATTATTAGATCTGCTAGTATGTCACTTGAATTAAAACAAGGATAATATTACAACCTCATGAGCAAATTATTTTTTTAAATAAATGGCAATGTGACAACTAGATATCCATAGAGAAAAGAGAAATTCTTGAACTCTAGCCCACACTATACAGAAAATAAACTTGGATGGAATATAGACCTAATTATGCAACGTTAGTGATAAAACTTCAGATAAAATGATAGTGTGATATCTTCACAATCTTGGGGTAGATTGTTTTTTAATGAAACAGAAGATACAATGTACATAGAAATTTCAAATACATTTTTCAGAACGCCTGCTGTGGGAGGGGCAGGGGGAGACGGAAAGAGGATCTAAGCAGGCTCCATGGTGATGAGCTTAAACTCATGAACAGAGGGACCATGGCCTGAGCTGAAGTTAGACGCTCAACTGACCGAGCCATCCAGGAGACCCTAGACTTTTTTTTCTCCCCAATTCTATACCTTGATATTTTATTCCCATAGCAGGTGGTTCTGAGAAACATATTTAAAATTTCCATGTAGATTGTTTCTTCTTTGTCTCATTAAAAAATAATCTACCCCAACATAGTGAAGATACCCTACTATCATTTTATCTGAAGTTTTATCACTTACATTTCGTAATTAGGTCTACATGCCATACAATTTTATTTTATGCATACTTTCTATCTCTCAAAAATAAGCACTTAAAACGAGTCTCATTCTCAGCAACAACAAAAAATTTACAAAGTGGAAAAGCAAACAGTATGGTCCCTAAGCCAGTCACAAAAGAACAAAAACTGTGTTATTCCACTATTTGAGGTACATAGACTAGTCAAATTCATAGAGATAGATAGATGATAAACAATAACAATAATAATAATAATAATAATAATAGATGATAGATAGATGATAGATAGGTAGATTGTAGAATGATAAATTTTAGGGGCTGAGGAAGAAAGGCAACTGGGTGATAGTGTTTAATGAGTACACAATTTTAGTTGCAGAAAATGAGACCACGTTGGAGCTGGAGAGGCGAGAATTGCACAACAATGTGAAAGTACTGAACACCATTCAACTGTCCAATTAGAAAGAGTTAAAATGATAAATTGTGTGTTATATATTTTACCCACAGTAACAAACAACAGAGCAAACAAACACACTAAACGCATGCACACACACACACGCACACACTGACTCTCATTTGCACTCTAATTAAAATCCAGACTCCTTTTGACATTCGAAGAAACAACACACCTCTCTAATACAACTTTGTAATTCTCTCCTTCCTTCTTATTCTGTTTCTGATACGTGGGGAGTTCTGTCTCATGGTTTTGTTTCATTGTTTTCTCTTCCTCAAGCCTATTGTGGGGGTGGGGGGAGGGTTTCTTTATTTGCCCCATTCTCAATCTTTAGTGCCAGCTAAAATACCATTTATAGAGACACCACCCTGATAAACACCCTCTCCTACTTCCACAAACACACACCATTCTCCCACTTCGCATTAAAAAAACACACATGCAAACAAAACAAAACAAAATAAAACACAAAGAAACAAACAAAACCACAGCGCGTTAGGTATTGCATAGCATTTTTTTCTTTACAGTGTTTACCACAATGCAAACTGGTTTTTGTTCATTTCCTTTTTACTGATTTTTTTTCTTCTGTAATCTGAATAATACCACTAAGCCTTGGAATCTTATTTATCGCCTTTATTACAATATCTTTACACTTAAAAATAGACTGCTAAAGCATATTTCAGAAAATATATGTTGCATAAATGGCATTATTTGCCATAGGTTTTTATTATGTATCAAACCCATACTTGTTTGTTTTGGAAACAAACATATTCATTTCTTTGTTTCTGAAACTGAATAATATCTAATATGTTTCTGTGTTTTAGCTCTTTGTTTTTAACTGACAGACTTTTAGTTATATATTTTTAACAAAAGTTTGATTTAATCAGCATTAATCTATCAATATGAATAAGATCTTAAAATTAATGCTAGCTTATATATTATATACATATACATATATAATATATATACATATATATTATGTTTAATATATTTTTAATATTTTTAGTATTTTTTTTTTTTTAGAGAAAGAGACAGAGCGTGAGCAGGTGAGGGGCAGAGAGAGAGAGGGAGACACAGAATCTGAAGTGGGCTCCAAGCTCTGAGCTGTTAACATAGAGCCCAATGCTGGGCTCGAACTCACCAGTGGTGAGATCATGAGCTGAGCTGAAGTGGGGTACCCAACCTCCTGAGCCACCCAGGCACCCCTATATACTTTTAAATGTTTATTTGTTTTGAGAGAGAGAGAGTGTTTGCCCACACATGTGGGGGGAGGGTCAGTGAGAGAGGAAGAGAGGGAATCCTCATCAGGCTCCACACCATCAGTGCAGAACCTGATGCGGGGCCTGAACTCACGAATCATGAGATCATGACAAGATGGAATCGAGAATTGATCGCTTAATCAACTAACCACCCAGGTACCCCAATGCTAGATTATATTTTAAAGACAACCTGACTTAAAGTTCATATCTCTATCATTCCAATCTATAAAAGGTACTGGATACTCAGAATATATACTATATATATTACTATATACTATACTATTCTATACTATACTATACTATACTATACTATACTATACTATATACTATATACTATATATACTATATATATACAGAATATATGCCACATATATATGATATACTATATATGTATATATCTTATTTTACTTAGTGTATATTTTTTTAAATCATATGAAAATTGATTTCCTCTGATCTTATAAGTATATATACAATCTTCATAAGACTACTTTTCAGGAAGAAAAAACGTGAATGTCTTTTCAGAAAGGAAAAGTACTAAGAAATCACATTTTATGTTTGTCTTTTGAAATGGAACTGATTTGGCAATTTTTATATCGAGAATGGGGTCACAAACTCATGTGCCTTCAGACGTCATGTATATTTCTTCAATCTATGCATGTAATACACCAAATCATGACAACAGTAGTGATCTCATTGTTTAGAACTGAAGAGTACATAATTTACTGAAGTTATTTCTGTTTATTATGAATATTCTGCTAAGTAAAACATGTCTTGGGTGCCTGAGTGGTTCAGTCGGTTGAGCGTCCAACTTCAGCTTGGCTCATGATCTCACGGTTCGTGAGTTCGAGCCCTGTGTCGGGCTCTGTGATGACAGCTCAGAGCCTGGAGCCTGCTTCAGATTCTGTCTCTCCCTCTCTCTCTGACCCTCCCCGCTCACATTCTGTCTTTCTGTCTCAGAAATAAACAATTTTTTAAAACGTTAAAAAATGCCGATAATGTCTTCTATTACATCTTTACACCTATATGTATATATAGATTAACAGAAAAATTAACAAATTTTAGTATATAACTGCCACATGGTGAATGTGCTACATAGCCTGTCATATAGTGAATTGTAGGTACCAACCATTATTATGAATTGCAGAACTCATATTGGAAGAGTAAATACTCTTAAAACTTTGTTTTAAGCATATCTTAACAAAACTTTAGCTCATAATACATAAAGGCAGTACTAAACATAAAGTTTTCTTATACCTGAAATTCTGATAAGATGTTGCCCACGTTGACATTAATTTCCCAAAATAATAACTACTTAGATATCAAATATAAGAATAAAAATAGTTGCAGTAACTTATTTTACTATCCTCAAACAGCATTTAGATACTACAACATGTTGTCATTCTTGAGACATGCTGGTAAATGAAAGCTATCTTATGAATGAGTATTTTCATGGATCAATCTTCCAAATTTAAAATGATTGCTAAATTATTTAACTGACAAGTAGGCCATTTGTTTATCTTGGAAAGTAGTTCATTTTTCTTTAATGCTTCTCGATTCATTTTTGTTCTAAAAATATTTCAAGAAAAATCAAATTTTGCCCCTTTATTCTGTCAAATTACTGAAATTTATCCAAGTTCCAGCTGCTTGTAATCAATCAAACTCCATTAAATGCTAAAAATAACACTTTAATACTGCTTATTTTCTCTCATAGATATTTGCTATAATAATGTCACTTTAAGAAAATATCTTCTAATTTTCCTTCTTATAAAAAAATCTCTTCATAATTCCTTTTTATTGATCTATGTGAGATTCATAAAGCAGCTGCCTATCATATTTGGCAGACCAAATGAAGGTTTATTTTTATTTTTTTAATGTTTATTTATTTATTTTTGAAAGATAGAGTGCAAGCAGGGGAGAGATGTGGAGGGGTGGGGGGGGAGTGGGAGGGGTGGGAGGGGTCGGAGGGGAGTATAGTCAAGCAAGCTCTTCACTGTCAGCGTGGAGCCCCACATAGGGCTCATTAACCTTGAGATCATGACCTGATCTGAAATCAAGAGTCAGGCACTTAACCAACTGAGCCACACAAGTGCCCCCAGATGAATGTTTAAATATCTCTTATACTGATATATTAATGGTTCAAAACATGATAAAGATTTATTGAGATTCTAATGAGTACTTTGATTTTTAAAGAAAATACTGCAAGTCCATAACTAACAAGACATGTGTATATTTACGTCTTGAGTTCTAATATATATATATATATATATATATACACACACACACATATATAATTAAAATAAATATATATCTAAATATATATGTATTTATTTATATATAAATATTTATTATATATAATATATATAATATTTAACAAATAGCATAGTATAACAATGGCTCCTATCTGAAATGCATTACTTACCAAATATTAAGATATGTTTAAAATTAAGTATAGTACAGGAAAATATGTAGTAAAAGAGATCTTTAATATATTCTATTATATTTATATACCTATACATCAAGATTAACAAAAAAAAAAAAAACAGGACACGCACACACATATAAAGTAAAATAAGTTTATAATATATTGTTTACATAGATATAGCTAGACAGATCTAGATTAACAGAAAAAGTTACATTATGAGAAGTCACAGTTGTTATTTGATAATTTAGATATTTAGTCTATTAATCAGGTAAAAGTCTGAAAACTACACAAAGCCAATAGATATGGTCTAGAGAAGAGACGTGGTGAAGACAAATTATGGAGAGGGCATTTGGCTTCTATAGAGATTTGAATCTCTGTGGGGCTATCACTACCCTCTTTGCTTCATACTTATTGAAACACATTTAGGAAATCACCAAGAACTTGAAGTACCTATACATTGCCATTTGGAGAACACCATGGAATGATGCCTGACTCATGCCCAAGACAATCATAGGAGTAGCTGCTTTGGGTGGGTCTGCACAGAGGATGTGGGGCACAGATAATGGGTCGTGAGAGGTAGAGACTCAGCTCAGACATTTTAAGAGGAGTCCAAGAGAACCACAAGGAAACACAAGGAGACTTCAAGAGAGAGGGTCTATGTGGAGATGATAATAGTGATGCTGGGGACAGGTGAAATGTTCCTTGATTTCATCACAGACATTGGGAACACAGGAGACTCTGAGAAGCATCTCCTTGAGTCCATGAGAGAGGATAAGTTTGGGGCATCTGCCAGTGCAGAGTATGAAGCAGATTACACAATCTTCCATTACACACTGGGAAAGAATGTCCCTTCAACCCTTTCTTAACCTTTAACACTGGCTATGTGCCAACATAATGTATGGTTTTTTACTCACCTTAAATGACAAGTCCTAATCTTGATTTAGGAAATAAAAGTTCCAGTCAAAATTAGTAACTCATATTTCAATCTCTACTCAAAAATAAGAATTATTTCCCTCTCGATTGCTTACCAGTCCTCCATGTCTCCTGCTATCAAGATTTGGGCTGTAGCCACAATAATGTCACTGTCTGTACTTGGTTGCTTAGCTCATTGGGATGGGAGACAACTTCATAGCCCCACTGTGACAGACAGAGTAATCACCGTCCCAAAATGCCCACATCCTAATCTTCAGGAACCTGTTAACTGGTTACGTTCTGTGGAAAATGGCCTTTGGAGATGTGATTAAGTTGAGGATCTTGAGATGGTAAGATTTTCCTGGATTAGTATGTAGTCACAAGGGTCCTTGTAAGAGGAAGATGGGAGGGTTAGAGTCAAAGAGGAGATGCGACAATGGAAGCACAGGTGACTGCCAAATAGGTAGATATAGATATTGCTATGTATGCACTTACAGAAAGAGAGAGAGAGAATAGATAGAGGTCAGGCTTTGAAAATGCTGCACTGTTTGAAGTGGAGTAAAGGGACATAAGCCAAGAAATCAGGTGGCCTCTAGATGTTGACAAGGCATGGAAACGGATTCTCCCCTAGAACCTCCAGAGGGAATGCAGTCCTGCTGACCCGCTTTACACTTTTGACGTCCAGAACTGTAATATGATCATTGTGTGCTGTTTTAAGCCCCTAAATTCGTGGTAATTTATTATAGCATCACTGGGAAACTAATAGATCCGCCCACCAAATTTTAGAGTTTCAGTGGATGGTTAAGTGATAAGGGCAGAAATGAAGCCTGGCGCTAAGAGGGACACCGTCTGGTAGGGCCAACTCTAAATAGCTCTTTCCAGGCTTTCTAAATGTGAAGTGTCCTTGGATCAGTGTCCTGAGCTACAAAAACTCTAATTTTAGTCTAAATTCCAGCACACTTTCATCCATCTTCCAGTACAAATGTAAGGAATGTATCGTGAATATTTAGAGACTTCCATAGCTGCCAGAAACTTGTTTCAAAAGATGCAGAAATTCAGCCAGAATCACAGAAGCCTTGTTGGTTTTGAGTCCAAATGGCCTCAGAGGTTATTTTCTTTAGATTGTTCATTTGGCACTCCAGCTTCTGGTAATCAGGTGGCTGCCATTGCTGTAACATTTTCTAAAACAACCGGAGACATGTTGGCCCGGCTCCGATACAAATGTCTCTTCCCCTTGGGAGAGAATGGCATCTTCTAAAATAACTTTCATCTTCTGCTTATGGCGACGCAGCACTTTTATATGAATCCTCCTTCCTTGGGCCAGTGACCATGCTAACACCTGTACAGGCATGTCCTATTATATAGTTTTATTTGGGACGGTCTGGACTCTCCTCTCCTGAAATAAGTTTTTTCTGGACAGTCCATTTTGTTTTGTCTTGCTTGAGACTATACAGAGTGTGATACAAGCACGTTACATTATCATTCTTGTCTGCCTCTTCTAAGGATTCTCTTAGTACTCCTAGAAGATTATGACATCATCCCTAGAGCATCGCTGGCTGCATTCATAAACTCTTACCTTCCTTTTGCTGGACACGCAGTTTGCAACCACTCTGAAGTTACCCCTCGAAAGTGACCTCGTCACCGTCCGTTGGAATTCAGCAAATGGACAGTGTGCTTTGGAATCCCACACTCCTCCCTGTAAACCATTTTCGACAGTGCCATCACCATCTGTCAAAATAAACTGACTGCAATTCCAAGAGTTTTAATGGGCTCATTATGCAGACCCTCCCTAGCCTGAAATTTTAGCAAGCCCAGATGCAGGCCCTATATTGAATGGGTACAAATCACAGTTTACAAACTATGGGAGATGAGATGTAGTGCATTATTTTCATTTTTATTTTTTTTTTTCTGTTAGTCCATTTAATCTTGGCTCGAAAGCAAACACGACTCCAGCTGACAGTGAATTCAAACTCTGTCATTCTAGGGGCCGTCTCTGGGCTGAGTTTTGTTAATAAATCAAAATATTATATGGACACAATTACTTCCCTGAACAGAGCTCTTCCTCCTTCTAAGAGTTGTGGTTTTGTATTACAGCATAATGGTTTTATAGAAGGCTAATATCCGAAGCCTGTAATTATTCTAAACCTCTGTTACTAAACCTTTCATCTTTAGTTCAGTGAATTTCTTCCAGATGAGGGAAGGCCATATATATCAACATGCTTTATACATTGTGGCACTTAAGATTTTATTTGAAGTTACCTATTTTAGACGACAAAATTAATTTCATACGTGAATAAAGTGAGGCCATACTATTACGATTTTATGCGTCTATTGAATCCACAAAATCTCCTTTCACTCCCCATAGGTATCATATGAACTAAAATTTAGCCACGAGAACATGCAATGCTATGTTCATCTCTGTCCCCCACTGGAAAATGTTTCCCAGGCTTCCTCATCTCTGTCTCCACTTGTGACACCTGTGCACATTTTTTAGGCTAATGAACAAAATTTAAAAACACACTGAATTTGAAGTATATGGAAAAGCCCGTCCTTATCACTTTACCTTTTCCTTCTCTCTTACCTTCTAGTGATTCTACCCCCGCCCCAAATCAGTTCTTGTATTAGGCTCTGCTTCCTGGGGACTGAGATGAAGACACAGGGGTTTGGTATAAATATTTCAACTTGTTGCATTTTACAAAAATATTTACCATTCCACGGCATGTAATCTTAATGCCAAAAATTTCATTAGGTTATTAGCTCCCACTGTGAAAACTACAAGATTTCAAAGTGTGTCCATTCGAAAAAAATCTCTCCGCAGTATCATTGGATATGGCTGTGGGGGAGGAGAGGGTTGCTTAGAATATGTTCACTCTGCTGCTCACCCAGTGTCAGAAGGGCACTGTGCTTTTCTATTGCTGCCGTGCAACTGAGCCCTTAACACTCTGTTAACATAACAGATGTTACTGCTTTGATCCATGCATACATGGGAAAAATGTCTTACTCCAAAAATGGCTTCTCTAATTTCTCCCTCCACCCACTATATAAAACTATTCTATGAATTAGCATTAGGTTCATTCAACAGAAACTCCAAATGATATGGCCTTAACAAGATTAAAGTGCCCTTCTCTTTTATATTTACAAAGGAAATCTAGTCCAGTTTTGCTAAGGACAGTTGAGACAAGTCATCTGAAAACCAGGACCCTTCTACCTCAATGCTCTACAGCCTTCATTCTTAGCAATAAGTTTTCTATCTCATAGTCCAGAATGGCTGCTTGAGTTCCAGCCATCGGAGAACATTCCAACCAACAGGAAAGAAATGAAGAAAGATACAATGTGTTTAATTCTACCCTAAATATTCACTTCCCTTGAACTCGCTATGTGACCCTAGTCCTGGACTCTGTATCTTTTATGGGAAGTCGATTGTCTAAAATTTCAGACATGGTCTGAGAAAAGAGTAGCAAGTTCCGGACACTCACACCAGAATCTAAGTCTCATGATTCTGTCTTTGACTAGAATTGCATTTCCTACACCTGGTCTGGTACAGAAAAAGAGTAGTTGGTGAGTGGCAGGATGGAGAGGTACAAATAAAAGAAATTAAAAAAAAAAAAAAAACTTTCTCAGCAAATATTGCTTAGGGCAAATATTTTATTTTACACTGGAACCAGATATTTTGGAAAAGTTCAGATATCGGTATAATAGTTTTACAGCTGTAATGTGTCATTGAACCACTTTAACCTCAGGATGTTTACATTATTCAGGCAAGCATTTCCCAGACTTGTGAAGAATGGGGTACATTGTCAGCTTAGATGATTGATTTATTGATTTACTTCTTACCACATATATTTCCTCATATATGTAACTTTATTGGGGTGCTGCTGAGTTAGTATAACTTAAGTCAGGCCAGGTTGGTAAGCTTTCAAAAATCTGAAGATAAAAACTCATCCAGCTCTAAATGTAATTGGTAATGTAAATGTAAATGTAAAATGTAATTTCTTGGTACTTAACGAGGGGTGCATTCGTTTTTTATTGCTCGTGTGCCTGCCTGAACTCCAGCTCCCAGAAAATTGTTTTCAATGGCACAATGATAGACCTTAGGCATTTTCCATGTTGGGAAGCTCTAAAGGAAATTCTAAGCCCTTGAAGTTAACAACGGTGCAAAAGTTATGAGAACTGGTCCCTGACCAGAGCTATCGAGTGAACCTGAACTGAAAAAAGAGCAGAGATGTCTATGGGGTAAGCATTCATGGTGCTGAGGAATCACTGGGAAGTCCAGTTACTGAAAAAAATGTGTTTGAGGAGGTAAGTAATGCAGGGGCTTAACTTCTGTGCACTCATTTTGCAAGTATCTTTGCAGCATCCAACTCACACATAAAAGAATTTGCTTTTCCATAGAAAGCTATAAATTAAAAGACGGGAGTGTGTTCTAAATGGTCTTCTAGGAAACAGACTTCCTGTGATAACCTGGGTTTTGCATAGTTAGTTATGACAAATACTTTCCATAACATCAAGGCTTTAAAAATTCTTCTGTTGCCTTTATTGGGAAAAATAAAGCTGGCCTCAATATGCATGCATGCATACAATAATATGCAAGCAAACATTTGTTGCAGATGATCAGAATATCTTTTTCTCAGTTCTCATGTTAAGATAAAGAAGCTGGGAAACCCCAGACAATGATCTTTCACATATCTGGTCTGGGAAAAGAGAATCTATTTTTGCCAATATGCACGCATGGTGGGAAAGTATAAGACAGATTCTATTCAGCTGAAGTTCTTCTATCTTACCAAAGTGCAAAAGAAATTACAAAAGAAGCCGTAAAAAAGTCTTAACGCCGTGCTTATATCAGGTCTAATGACTGCACCGAAGGGCTTCTCTGCGAAGCTCACCTTCCGTGATGTTCTTTCTTCCTGCTATGGACTGTTGCGGAATACTGACACATAACAAAGAGGCTATGTGTATCAGAGGCTGCGAGGTAAGGTCACATAATATTTAAGAAAACAATGTTTTGACAAATTTCATAAAGCTTCTGGCAGGGGAGACTGGTCTTATCACACCCCTCTAAGAGACAATTAAATATCTGATGCTGTGGAAACATTATGCCAAAAACAATGGAGACCTGGACAGGTTTGAATTCAGGTTCTGTTACTTACTAAGGGAAGCAAGTGGCAAGTTTTTCTCTGTTGTTTGTTTTTTGCTTCTTTTTTTTTTTTAATTTTTTTTTTCAACATTTATTTATTTTTGGGGCAGAGAGAGACAGAGCATGAACAGGGGAGGGGCAGAGAGAGAGGGAGACACAGAATCGGAAACAGGCTCCAGGCTCTGAGCCATCAGCCCAGAGCCCGACGCGGGGCTCGAACTCACGGACCGCGAGATCGCGACCTGGCTGAAGTCGGACGCTTAACCGACTGCGCCACCCAGGCGCCCCTGTTTTTTGCTTCTTTATTTCATTGAATCTAACAGTGTTGTCATTTGTAAAAGGAGCATAAGAGAATTAAATAATCTATTTAGAGTCCCTGTCATAGCTCTTCTTCCAAAATATTTCTTCAAGAAATTATGAATATTATATTGTTGGCTATTGTTGCATTAAGTTTTTAAGTTTGAATTTAAGCTTGTCATTATTTTCTAGTTAGTAGAAATTAGGATAGAAGGTGAATTGTTAGGATAGAAAATTGTGGGAAAATAGGTTCAAGAATTCCTTATGCTTACATAAATGGGTTAAAAAAAACTTAGGGCAGAAAGCCTCCACCACGGGGTGAATACGCCCAAGGTTAACTAGCGAGACATTATAATGGGAACATGAGTACCTCGTTATATCAGCTGCAGGAACTTACTTTCCATCGGATGCCATACATACTATTGTGCTTTGATCACAAACTGCGCTTGCCCCCCAGACCCTTTGCTTCTTACACAAGTTAATGATTACTATCAGATTGTTTTCTTCACGTTCACCATGTGTGTGAGATCTTGAGAGCTCAATAAATATGGAGACGAAACCCCCGTTCGGGGCTCTTGTCTTCTCCTGGACATTATCCTCTGTCATATTCATTTCTGCATCTGTTCTCTTGCTGGACAAGAGAGAACTCCAGACTCAGTCTGTGACAGAAAATGATCTATGAAAAGACTCCTTTACAACAACCATGAAGTAAGCTTTTAAATCTTTCACAAATTCCAAAATAATATCAACATGACACACATTAATTTTGCAGAATAGAAATATGGTCTTATAACTCAAAGGGATCTTAAAGATAAATTATATTCTTCAAAAGCTACACAACAGAAGAGGCATATGATGACGAACATACCATCAATTCTGTCAACGAGTGTCAAGGAGGTTGGTGCCTAGTATTGTATTGTTTTGAAAATACAAAACGATATAGAATGTGACACTTTTCCTTAATTAGTTCATATCATTGTTAAGAGAAAAATTCAGAAGTGTAGCCCATATGCTTCAACTGGACCCGATACTCTATTGCTCTCATAATATTGTGTGAGGAAAATAATTATCTTAGTTGGTCTTTAAAGAATACTAACAGATTTTAATCTTTAGTATGCTCTTAGAGCAGACAAATATTTTGCTTATGACCCCTATGAAAAACCACGTGTCCTTTTTCTCACGTGAAATAAAATAAAATAAAATATTTGTGTTTGTTTTAAAAATAGAATTATATTCAAAACACTTGTTTATAACATGGTAGAGATTTGTACTCTTCATAGGGGAAAAGATTTTCGAAGTTAAATTATTTATTGTTACTTGTTGTTAATGAGTGTATACGATTTCTAGGTTAACTGTTTTGATTTTAATATATACTCAATTTGCCTATCTTGATGGAACGCAGTGTGGTTTTTCACTATTGATGTGAAAGGAGTAAAATGATATAAAATTTATTTATTTATTTTTTTTTTAAATTTTTTTTAATGTCTACTTATTTTTGAGAGAGACAGAGACAGAATGCAAGTGGGTTAGGGGCAGAGAGAGAGGAAACACAGAATCTGAAGCAGGTTCCAGGCTCTGAGCTGTCAGCACAGAGCCCGATGTGGGGCTCGAACTCACGAGCTGTGAGATCATGACCTGAACCGAAGTCAGATGCTCAACCAACTGAGCCACCCAGGCGCCCCTAAAATTTATTTTTAAAAATCACTTGATTCAAGTGTGGTCTTTGTTAATACAACTTTATGTAAAATATAGGTAGAAGTTTACAAATGCCACTAAATATCATTTCAAATAAATAAATGTTAGAATATCTAATGGGTCAACTTCAATGAAATTAATTAACTATGTATAAATATTCTGCAGAATCTGTGCAGGAATTTTAAATTAATTTTTTTTTTTCAACGTTTATTTATTTTTGGGACAGAGAGAGACAGAGCATGAACGGGGGAGGGGCAGAGAGAGAGGGAGACACAGAATCGGAAACAGGCTCCAGGCTCTGAGCCATCAGCCCAGAGCCTGACGCGGGGCTCGAACTCACGGACCGCGAGATCGTGACCTGGCTGAAGTCGGACGCTTAACCGACTGCGCCACCCAGGCGCCCCAGGAATTTTAAAAAGACTTCAATTATGGGCAAATGATAAATTTTGAATAGATGGGAAGGTATAGAATTTCCCTTGCGGGAAGTAGTATATATTTCAGATATGATAGTTCCTTACAGATTGAAGCATGAATATGGTAAACTCACAATCAAATCATAAAATTATTTTTGGAAAAATTGATGAAATTATTATAAATATTATTCACAAAATTAGTGGGTGACACCTAGTAAGAACATATTGGTAACAGGGTGGTAAGGAGGTCTTGCATTTCCAAACATTAAAATTCTTTATAAATCTAGAATCATTTTAAAGTGTTGGCATTTGTGGCATTTGATAAATAGATAGACAAATACAAACAAAATCATCCAGAATAGGTATTCATCTTTAATTTATTATGTTATACTTGGAACATCTATTATTCAAGAAATCTCACCACTACAACTTCTATACTTTTCTCCAAATTGAATGGAAATGTAATATTTATGTATAGGTAAAAATGGACTGTGTAGAAAACCTTCGTGAATAACACGATAGCAGTTTCTTCCTGTTTAATAAAGATGGTATTAAGATTTGCAAATTGTATTTGAAACACTTAACAAATGGCGTATGACTGTGTTATACTCCAAAATAAAATTCAGTTGGGATTTACAATAATTAAAAATCTTGTAGCATAATTAAATAAAAATCATATTAAAGAAAAAGACATACAAAAAATTATTCTAGAACAAAGAGTGGTGGAAGCTGGCAATAGATTTGGTTAGGGCTTTTAAGAAAGTATGTATATGTGTCTTTTTTAAAAATTTTTGAAATGTTTATTTAATTTTGGCAGAGAGTGGGCGGGGGGGGGGGGATTTCAGAGAGAGAGGAAGACACAGAATCTGAAGCAGATTCCAGGCTCTGAGATGTCATCACAGAGCCCAACGCGGGGCTCGAACTCACCAACCCTGAGATCATGACCTGAGCTGAAGTCGGACACTTAACCAACTGAGCCACCCAGGCACCCAGTGTCTTTCTTGCTATAAGAAACTGCTGAACCTGTAAGCACATTGATGACTCGAGTAGCATCACTTTCTTTTTTTTTTTTTTTTTCTTTCCTTTTTCAAATTTTATTTAAATTCTAGCCAGTTAACATACAGTGTAATATTGTTTTCAGGGGCTGAATTTAGTGATTCGTCACTTACATACGACACCCAGTGTTTATCATAACGTGTGGTAGTGGCATCTCCTGAATGTTGCCAGTACACAGATCTATTACAGGCAAGCCTATGACTCAGTCACAACTATGGGTATCCCTGCAAAAGGTAGAACCAAACAGAGAGGAAAAGAATATCTGCCCCAGTATTACGAGGATGTGTATGGAGATGAGAGAAAAACTAAGGATGTGAGTTGCCTTCCAACCTCCACATCTGTTGTGATCCTGCATCCTAATTTGAAATTACATTTATCGTCTCACCAGATTAAGATCTGATTCGAGGATCCCCACAGGGTGAGCACATTGTGGGGTCCAGAGGGAACCCATGGACCCGACTCCAGATCAAAAGCTCGTTCTAGGTAGATGTGACCTTATTAACAGAAGCTGGCTTAAGTACTCTTACTCTCACAAAATCAATCAGAAACTTTTTAAATCTTTTCCAGAAGAAGAAAATGTCATGAAGATAGAAAAAGTGAGTAGTTTAGAAAAATATTCACCTTCTCAAGAATTCAGTGGCTATATGACTTCAATAAGAATTCAAAGCCTATTATTACTAGCAAATAAACATGAGAAAAAAAAATTACCACTTTGAAATTGAGATTATAAGATTATAAATTAATGAGGAACAGTAAGTACATTATGATGTCAATACTGTGGGAAATTGAATCTGTTAAGTCTGTACAAACATTCAGAATGCAGAAGCAAAAGACAAAAAGTGAAAATAAAGATAAGGTAGATGATAGATACAGAGAAAACATAATATAAAGATGTGTTCATTCTAAAAAAGAGCCTAAATGTCCAACAACTGATGAATGGATAAAGAAATTGTGGTTTATATACACAATGGAATACTACGTGGTAATGAGAAAGAATGAAATATGGCCTTTTGTAGCAATGTGGATGGAACTGGAGAGTGTTATGCTAAGTGAAATAAGTCATACAGAGAAAGACAGATACCATATGTTATCACTCTTATGTGGGTCCTGAGAAACTTAACAAAAGACCATGGGGGAGGGGAAGGAAAAAAATTAGAGAGGAAGGGAGCCAAACCATAAAAGACTCTTAAAAACTGAGAACAATCTGAGGGTTTTTTGGGGGGGTGGGAAGGGGGGGGTGGGTGATGGGTTTGAAGAGGGCACCTGTTGGGATGAGCACTGGGTGTTATATGGAAACCAATTTGACAATGCATTTTTTCATATTAAAAAAAAAAAGATACCGGAATAGAATGAACAAAGACAAAGAATGAAAAAAAGACAAAATAATAATTTGGGGGCTGTAGAGGAGACCATGAAAAGGTCTAAATCTATATGTCAGAAAGGGTTATTGCAAACCAGGTGAAATTAGTAGAAGGAAATGAAAAGCTAGATATTTGCAGACACAGTTCTGGCATTCCAAAGATAAAGAAAAAAAAAACCTTAAAAATATACATATTATGAATTACTTACAGCTGTTTCTTGTACACATACCTCTACTGAGAATTCTACGTTCTTTCTATTTGTTTTTCTTTTTTATTATTTTCTTCCCTATCCAGTTTACCTAGATTCTAACTACTAAATGTCTCCACCCTGCAGGGTCTTAAGTTAGTAAACTTCTCATTTGGAGAGCTACAAGCATCACAGGTGAGCTTGCCAGATCTTTGCAGGACCCATGAAAACCATTCTACATGTTATGACTAGATTACACATTTAAAATTCTCCCGAAGAACCCAGTATACAGCTACTCAGTGACTCTCTGTGGTCTTAGGATAAAGTTAAGCATCCTTACCAATGGCCTCTGACCACTCTCCAACTCCTTTGCTTGGAATCGCCATGATGTCCTGTTCACATTTTATTGTGCTACCATATTCTTTCTCTTTCCAGGGCTTTCCATACTCTGATCTTTCTACCTAGGACTTTTCCTTACCCCATTCTTCACACCTATCAGGTCAATTCCCCCTGGGATCCTTCCCAAACAATAAATATTGGAATTTGTTCCTTCTGCATGCCCTGTCATACTTGTACCTACTTTTCAGTTGTTTTTCTTTCTTAACCTATTACAAACCTACTGCCTAGTTCACAAAAGACACAATGTTGAAAGAATGATTTATATTTGTATTAGTGTTGTGTTTATCTCTGGGTATATGTGGTTGTGTGTTTATATGTGTGAAAGAGATGGAGACAGAGACAGAGAGAGCATCGACCTACTATTTCATCTATGACTATTTCTGGGTAGTAAAATTAGGGATAATTTTTATCTTCTTTTGAAACTTTTCTGCATGTTCCTTATTTTCCATAGTTCACATGAATCACACTTTATTGAACAAATTACTAAAAGCTTTGGGGAGAAAAATGCAAGATAGTGTGACATTCTCTATTTCTTGAGGTCAGGTATTAGTTTTCTATTGCTGCTATAAAATCATACCAAAATTTGATTGTTTAAAACTTTATTTGTACTGTTCTGATGGTCAGAATTCTGAAGCATGTCTCACTGCACTAAAACCAAGGTGTTAGCAGCTTGCTAGTTTTCTGTACACTTTAAGAGGTAGTCCATTTCATTGCTCATTTGGGTTTGGGGGGACAATTCCATTCACACAATTATAGGACTGACATCCTCATTTTTTTGCTAACTGTAAACTGAGAACTATCCCCAGTTTCTAGAGGTCACCATATTCGTTGGCTCATAGCTATCTTGTTCACAACCAGCAATGGAAGATCAAGTCCATTCACAATGCATCTTTCTGATTCTTCTTCCATTGCCATATCTGTTGATGATGACAGCAAAGAATGGTTCCCTGCCTTTTAGAATTTATGAGATTGGATTGGCTCCACCTGGATAATCTAAGATCTCTGTCTAATTGAAGATCCTTAACCATATTCACATCTGCAAACTCCCTTTATGCCAAGTAAGGTAACCTAGTTACAGAGTCTGGAGGTTAAATTATAGACATCATTGGGGGTCCGTTAATCTTCCCATAAAAGATGGCAAGTCAGTTATTCAAACTACATTACTTTCTTTCTCAGTTTTAGTTATTGAAGATCAAATAAAGGTTTTACTGAGTCTGTCATTGCACTTAAATTTTAACATTTATAACAGGGGAAATATGTAGTGAGATTCTATAAAAAAATACATATATTGATTCCAGTTTTTAGTACCATCAAATCTTCTGAAGGCAAATTGGATCACCCATTTAACAAAAATATCATGTAAAAGTTAGTAAAAAAAAAAAAAGGAAGCAATGCAATCTTTACTTATTAACATTGTTGTAAATCTATTAAGGAATTCTTGATTTAACACATCAATGATTTACTATTTTTTGCTGTCTCACTTTTCATTTCAGTTTGCAGTGATGCAATTTTTTCTTTATCTTTTATCATGATACTAATGAAAGATTGTTATAAATCATTAGAACAATCATGGTCAATAGCAGCTTGAAATCTTCCTTTTTCATTGGTTTTGCCCTTCTAGTTCCAATCGTTATTTTTTCTAGGTCTAATTAAATATGTTTATTTCATTTTTGTATAAGGAGAATTAATTTCTCTGAGTATCTTATCTTATATTTCAGGTTTATTCATTATTTTCTAAAGTTTTTCATAACTCACATATAAAATTTAGTGTCAAGGTGACTAATATCTATAATAGTAAAATCAGACATCTGATATTTATTTTTGCCAAGAATAAAGAGGTTTCTTTTCTTTGTTAGTGTTAAAGCAGTGCCAAATATTATTGTGAGTTCAAGCTACATGCAGTGTAATTATCCTTTAATACCATTTTGTCACAAATGGCAAGAGAGTAGTTTATATGGTTATTTTTCTGGTGATGTGCTGGAGAAATGAATTATAACATAAATCAATATCTACTTAGAAAATACTCAGTTACATTGTTGTACACATAATACTAAAACATATGGAAGAGAAGCAAGATGTAACAGACCTGGGTTTTAATATTTCTCAGGTCTGTCAATTCCTACTCATTTTTACCACTCCATTCTTAGTTTCTTTATTAGGTAAATATTGATATTAAGTGACAGTGTCTTTTTATATATGTGCAGTTTCATTCCTGCTAGGTTTTCTCTTCCCACCTCTTCCATGTTACCAAGGTGATCTCCTGTCCTTTGCTGATAGATGGTGGACAACCCACTTCTCTTCCTTCTCTGTACTCTTCATAGTCTTGCCCTCAGTAACCTCATCCTCCTCTCTAACTTCAATCATATTATGTCAATGATTCTGTAATTTGTATCTCCCAGACTTGTAGTTGTCCTGATCCACATGTTCAGCTGCTATGCTGACATTTCCACTCTAACTTGAAGTCCCAGCCATACCTTAGACTCAAAAAATTATGAAATAGAGACAATTTTCCTCTTCCCTAAACTGATTTCAGTGATGCTAATAACAGTCAAGGACACCAGCAGCCATTGGTACAGCATGCAGACACCTAAATCATTCTTGGAAAATCCCTCTCCCCTGTGTTTTTGAAGTCTGTAAGGCATTTTCAATTGTATTTCCTAAATTTGTTTGAATTTATCCACTTTTTTTTAGATTTTTGTTTAATTTCCATTACCACCACCTCTTACTTGTACTCTGGAAGATTCTGCAAAATAATCTCCCTCCATTCATCCGGAGCCTCTTCCAATCCTTTGTCTCCACTTCTGACAGGGTTTCATGTTTTTGTTGTTGTTTTTTAAATAAATAAAATAGGATTAGGTGTTACCTTTCCTTCAAAACCCAGTTCATCCTCATATGTTCTTAACATGACCTTCAGGTGCAGTTGATTTTCCAGACTCAACTTTGGCTATTTTCTTTTTCAGTTTTTGGATCCTAGCCCAGGTCGCCTTTGCTTTTCAGATCTTGTAACATTTTGCCCACTCTCTGCATAGCAAAGCTATAAGTTTCAATTTGTTAATTTCTCTTTGTCCTTCAGCTCTTTGCTCAAAACTCACTACTTCAGGGAATAAATCAAGTCAGTAAGGTAAAATGTTTACACCAAAACTTGCAGGGATTTAGAGGTAGGGCAAAATTTTATCAAAATGACAACAGTAACAACATGATCAACATGAACAACCACTCACAACCATGCCATGTGGTGGGCAAAAATGTTATCAGATTTCATAGATGTGGACAATGAGTTTTCTGTAAATTGCTCAATGTAACACAGACAATAAGGGGTGAAGGCATGAGATAATCTAAGTAATTTGAGAGGAGGGTCATATAATTAATCATAATATTGCCTGAGAATCAGGGTTCTCTTCCATGTTAATCTATTTCAACTTAAAAAAAAAAAAAAAAAAAAGAGGCATGACCGAAGTCATGAGAGTGTTTGGATTATTATGGAAATGGTGATTCTGCCTGATCTAAAATGTAGTCTAGAGAGTTCCTAAATTGTCTGTATTTCACAATGATTTTTTTCCCCTGATTTTGATGAGAAATATTTTATTGTACAGATTTATCATCATTACTGTATATCATAGTTGAAAATGTTAACTTAATCTGATAAAAGACATTCACTGTAAAAAATTGTTTTCAATATTTTATTGAGTGATGAAATAAAATACAGTGTGCCCTTTAACTCTCATGTAGTGCTTGTGGTTTGGGCATCTTTAAATTCAATTTACATACAAAATAATTTATGAGGGACAAATTTTGGAATTGAAGATTTTATTGCTGCTGATATTTCAGAATTATTTATCACTAAATATGGTATTATGCTAGGCTAGAGTTGTATATAATGATTCATAAAATAATTACTATACATCAGACAATAAGGGCAAGAACATTTTAAAAAGTGAAACATGACCTTGGAAGTGGACAGCTGAGATCTAGACTATAGTGTTTTCTATTGACATAAACTGTTCCATATAACATTACCACCAAAAAAGAACATTCCACGATCACTATGGAAATAAAAAAAAGACTACTCTGGATTCACATCTGCACACAGGAGAAAGAGAAGGAGCTTTGCTACTACAAAAATAACCAAAAAACACTCTCTGGCCACCATGCCTGGAAACTGCCTCTTTGCCAATGACACCTCTAGCCCTCCTTCATTTCTCTCACCTTCTAGAGCCCCAGTTCTTGAGTCATCCCTGTTTCTTGGCAGCCTGAAAACCAAAGTAAATGGTTGCATACAAACAAACGAATCCTTTCCAAAATCACTAAAGCAGTGTAAGCCCTAGAGAAAGACCTTCGTAATTCCCTCTTACTTAAACATTCAGAATTCCTTTGTGTTGTCTCCTTTGCTGCAATAAACTAATAAACCTAAATTATTTTTTTTTTTAACCACAATCATCTTCCAAGTAGTCTTTTGGAGCCAGACTTTAACAGTGCTGTGCAAGGAAATTAGATCCAGTTTGGTTGGAACTTAATTGTCAATGAGGAGTGATATGTAACAATTTTGAAAAACTGGCAAAGGCCAAGTTATGCAAAGTTAAATATGTGTCATTAATGTTTCTTATTTTATTTTATAATTATTCAATGCACAAATTAATTTATACAGGTCCGACAATTAATATCTATAATATATAAATATGTAGCTTATATTTTATTGCAAAAGGTATGTGTATACGTGTATACATATGAATGTGAGATCTACTTTTCTTCTAACTTCAGTAGGAGTCGGTATGTTGCCTTAAACAAAGCCTTTATGTGGATTTGGTTTTATTATTTCAATGGTAGTTCATTGCAGCCCTATGTGTTTATATCAAAGTGTTTTTGCTTTTTTTTTTTTAACGAAAGCATAATAACATTTAATGTAATGATGCTGCTGCTTTATGAATTTCAAACAGAACCTTTTCTGTGATCTTGGCCCCAAGTTGAAAACGATGCATTCCTCTTACCAGTGGGGCACTGTCGCAGAACAATGTGGAACTTTCATATTACCAGTCTGTGAGGAAATAAATCACAACCATCCTTAGTGTATTATAAAATTCTGCAGAAATAGGAAATACACAAAAGTACTACTTTCTTACTTCAGTTTATCTCGAAAATGAAGGTAAAGGAGTATAAATTTTCACCTTCATCAATATCATTAAGGGAAATATTCTGGAAATTGCTTTTCAGGAGCAAATAATGTTGGTTGTCCCTTTCCATGAGAAAACAGTTTCCTCGATTCTTACTGAATATCGATAAAGTCTTAATAGATAAAGGTCAGGAGATTTCCAGTGATCTAGTTAAAGTGAGGCCATTATTTAATACTACGAACTGTGCCAAAGGCATAAAATAATCCGTATCATCATCGAGCTCTTTCTTCTATTGCCCCAGTACTGGGTTTGGAAGATGAAAGTACTAAACAAATAATTTCAAGACAGATTTATAGAGGAGAAAGAAATCAGAAAGCAGATTAGTTGCTCCTTTCTTTCAAGATATTTAGGGCAACTATAGCTGTTATTACTTTAAAAAAAATAAAGAAAGCCTCATCCTGCTGTAAAGCCATTGGTCTCTAAGAAAATCAAATCTCTAGAGAGTCAACTAGGATTCACACCAGCTGAGTAGGCAACCAAAACGACATAATTATGCTTCCATTATTGTGCTGATTTCCAAATAAAAAATGACCACTAATCAGATTTCGGATGAGTTTCTTACTGTTCAGGAAAAGTATACCTGAGTGGAGAGCTAAAAATCTATCTCTGCTACCACACCAGTCAACAAATTCCATTTTTTCCCCAAGGACAGCTGTCTGAAATACATCTTTAGCCCACGTTTTCTGAGTCTAAAACCATCAGGAACACTACAGAGTATCTTTTCCCAAGGACGGCATGCTCCCCTTATCAAGAACACTTTTCATGGGTGCCTGTGTGGTTCAGTCGGTTAAGCATCCGGCTTGGGCTCAGGTCATGATCTCGCAGTTCGCGAGTTGAAGCCCCACATTGGGCTCTGTGCTAACAGCTCAGAGCCTGGAGCCTGCTTTGGATCCTGTGTTTTCCTTCTCTGACCTTCCCCCTTCCCTCTCCTTCTCTCTGTCTCTCTCTCTCTCTCTCTTTCAAATAACATTAATGAAAAAAAATTAAAACAAAAAAAAAAAAAAAGAAAACTCTTCAGAGAGATAGAGACTCCATCCTTTCAGAACTAGTTCTAGGAACAAGACTTCACCTGGATTAGAACTCTCTCAGATGGACAATCATTTATGCTATGGATGCTTCTCTCTAGAAGCTAAAAGTCTTCTGAAACTACCTTTTTTTAAGTATTGACCTAAACCCCAATGCCATAGACCCTGTTCCTGATAATCATCATTATGTAATCCTTTCTTTTTTTTCTCTCTCTGTTCTTGTCTAGTCTACTTTGATTCCCCAGTGCTTTTTAATTTCACTAGCTTGACTGAATGTTGAAATCCTCCTTCCTAAATTCAAACTCAACATTTCAAAGGATCTGCAATCCATTGTATATAGGAGGATTTTCTGATTCAGTGTTTCAGTACAACCCCATGAAAAAGGGAAAATGGAGGCAAGGGAAATAAAAGCAAAAATGATCCTCATCAAAATAAAAAAAACTTCTGCACAGCAAAGGAAACAATCAACAAAACTAAAAGGCAACCACAGAATGAGAGAAGATATTTGCAAATGACATATGAGATAAAGGGTCAGTATCCAAAATCTATAAAGAACTTCACCAAACTCAACACCCAAAAAACAAATAATCCAGTGAAGAAAGGGGCGGAAGACACTAATAGACACTTCTGCAAAGAAGACGTCCAGATGGCTGACAGACACATGAAGAAATGTTCAACATTACTCATTATCAGGGAAATACAAATCAAAACCACAATGAGATATCACCTCACACTCATCAGAATGGCTAAAATTAACAGTTCAGGAAACAACAGATGTTGGTGAAGATGTGGAGAAATAAACCCTTTTGCACTGTTTGTGGGAATGCAACTTGGTACAGCAACTCTGGAAAACAGTATGGAGGGTCCTTAAAAATTCGGGGCGCCTGGGTGGCGCAGTCGGTTAAGCGTCCGACTTCAGCCAGGTCACGATCTCGCGGTCCGGGAGTTCGAGCCCCGCGTCAGGCTCTGGGCTGATGGCTCGGAGCCTGGAGCCTGTTTCCGATTCTGTGTCTCCCTCTCTCTCTGCCCCTCCCCCGTTCATGCTCTGTCTCTCTCTGTCCCAAAAAAAATAAATAAGAAAAAAAAAACTAAAAATAGAACTACCTTATTGTTATGGCCAGAAATTGCACTACCAGGAATTTATTCAAAGGATACAAAAATGCTGATTTGAAGGGGTACATGCACCCCAATGTTTATAGCAACGCTTTCAACAATAGCCAAATTATGGAAAGAGCCCAAATGCCCATGAACTGGTAAATGTGTGAAGAAGACACAGTACCCCCCCCACACACACACACGTACACACACACACACACACACACACACACACAATGGAATACTACTCCGTGATGAAAAAGAATGAAATGTTGCCATTTGCAACAACGTGGATGGAACTGGAGGGTATTGTGCTAAGTGAAATAAGTCAGTCAGAGAAAGACCGATACATGATCTCACTCACATTGGGAATTTGAGAAACTCAAAAGATGAACACAGCAGTAGGGAAGGAAAAATAAGATAAAAACAGAGAGGGAGGCAAACCACAAGAGACTCTTAAATACAGAGAACAAACTGAGGATTGCTGGAGGGGGATACTGTAGGGGTGGGTTAAATGGGTGACAGACATTAAGGAGGGAACTTTTCGGGATGGCCAAGGGGTGTCATATGTAAGAGATGAATCACTGGGTTCTACTCCTGAAGCCAAGAGTACACTGTATATTAACTAACTTGAAAATGAAATAAATAAATAAATAAATAAATAAATAAATAAATAAATAAAATTTAAAAATAAGAATTAAAAAAAAGGGGGGAAATGGGTTACAGCAATCTACAGACATGACATATTCAGAAGATGAATAGGAATCTGCCAGACCTGAAGAAGTCCTAAGAAGGAGTTGATCAAATCTGAATTTTTCCAATGTTGGCACCAAAAAAAGAAAAAAAAAAAGAGTTGGGACAAAATTATAAAATTTATTTCAGCTAGATTATTAGGTCAAAATGTACTATCAGTTCACTTAATCTAAATCAGTTGCCAATTCTATATTTTATAATAAGTTTTCTATTATCTTGAGGAAGTCATATATTAATATGCTAAAGCAAATCTAATAATACTAAAAGTCAAGAGAAAATAAGACAAAACCTTATCTATTAAAGTAGTGGTTGACATACTCAGTTTATGAGCAAAATCCAAGTTGTTGCCCTTATTTTGTTTTTATTCTTAAATAAACTTATTGAAACACAGCTGTGCCCATTAATTTATGTATTATTTATGGTTGCTTTCATACTATCATAGCAGACTTTCCTAATCTTAACAAAGACCTTCTGCAGTCAAAAGCTAAAATACTTGCTGTCTGAACTTTTACTGAAAAAAAATATTTTTGACCTGTGAATTAAAGGAATATTTTATTGGAATCCCAAATCCAAAGTATTTTATTTTTTTTTAAATTTTTTTTTTCAACGTTTATTTATTTTTTTGGGACAGAGAGAGACAGAGCATGAATGGGGGAGGGGTAGAGAGAGAAGGAGACACAGAATCGGAAACAGGCTCCAGGCTCTGAGCCATCAGCCCAGAGCCTGACGCGGGGCTCGAACTCACGGACCGCGAGATCGTGACCTGGCTGAAGCCGGACGCTTAACCGACTGCGCCACCCAGGCGCCCCATCAAAGTATTTTAAATAACATGCCAACATTTTAGCTATAGAGGGGACTTGTTAAGTTTGTAGAATTTAATTTATTATACTAATTCTATGACTCAAGTAGTTGTATTGTAAAAACTAAAAATGTATATACTTTGGGGCAATAACGTTCCCATTTCAAATCATTATTGGTATAATTTTTATGATTTTGTATGAACATAGAATGTGCTCATTCCATATACCCCTGCCCTCCCCCGTCCCCCCCCCCCCCCCCCCACCAGGCAAAACCAGCCTACGGTTACGAACAGGGAAAAAAGCTCCATCAAGTCTCTTAAGGTGTATAGTCCACTAATACATTTTTTTCCCCATGATTTTCAGATTCCTCCATGCATAGTGCTAATAGTTGCTATCAAAGGTCCATATAATTGTGTCTTGGTACCTTTCTCTCATTCCTCTCAAAATAGCTGGATGTTCCTGCTTGTCTTAACTGTCTCTGCTTCTCCCTCATGCCGAAACTTTTGGAGCCCTGTCTGATAGTTCTTGCACCTTTTACAACCACATCACTGAATTCTGCAGCCTGGGATGTCGCACCTTTGGGGATCAGCGCTGATCCAAAACAGGTTTTAACTAACAGGGTTCCCTTCCCTGGAGCTCTGTTATAAACTGAATATTTGCCTTCCCTCAAATTCACAGGTTGAAACTTAATCCCCAAGTTGATGGTATTTGGCCGAGAGCTTTTGGGAGGTGATTAGGTTATGAAGGTGAAATCCTTATGAATGGGATTAGTGCTCTTATGGGAAAGATCCCAGAGAACTCTCTTGCTTTTTCCATGGGAGGGCGCAGCAAAAAGATTGCCATCTATGAACCAGGAAGTGGGCTGTATTCAGCCAAGCGATCAATCTGTTAGTGCCTTGCACTTGGACTTCCCAGTCCCCAGAAATGTGAGAAATACATTTCTGTTGTTTATAAGCCTCATGGTTTGTGGTATTTCTATTATAGCAGCAAAAACTGACTAAAACAAGCTCCAATGAGTTAGAGTTTGCCTTGATTTCAGTGATTAATAGGGAAAGTCCTAATTTTCCTTCTCTGTGTTAGAATATTCCATTTTCTCAAATCAGTCTTAGATTTTGAAATCGAATATTGCAATATTCATGTTGAATGGATGCTGAATATTTCATAGTTATTTCAGATTTTGCGCCCACTCCTACTTCTCACCCTGACACTTAGATACAGATCATCTACCAGGGTTGATCTTTGAGATACCAATAACAGACACTTTGATAAATTCCAATATGCTTCCCTCCTCTGCTTTCTAAGCCAATTTTACATGAAGTTAACTTATCTAATTCACTTTTATCCTAAAATGAGCTAATTCTCAGAAGATTTTTTCCCTTTTAGAATTAAGATTCCAATAAACTGCTGTCACTAATTCTCCAGTAATTCTCAGAGTTTTGATTATCAGCAATAAACTTAATTTAGGCTCAAGTAAAACACCTGCCATACAGTCACTCTGGAAGGCAAGATAATTGACATTTAAATTGTGGGATTATACAACTGTAAAACACACACAAAATTCCCAAACCCTGGAGGAAAACATAATATAAGGGGTTATACAAAATAGTAGGAAAAAATTATAAGAGTCACAGCATATTCTCTGAATACAGTGTAATATTCACACGTGAAATTAGTTCAATAGTTATTAACATTAATAGTTTCTCTTGTTCACAGTTGGATGCGATTCAATTTAATCAATAAATATTTATGGAAGATCTATTTTACAATGTTTGGCAAAGCATTTTTTAAAGTAAGAAAGATCCAGCTTTGCTTTTAAGACATCTGATCTGTCTTACAATTATTATAGTATATAATGTAGGAGAGAAACAAATTATTACATGAGACCCAAAGGAGATTGTATCTGTTTGAAGATCCTGAGGATAACTTCATGTAGAAACTTATATTTGAACTATCATGTGAAAAATACATAGCATCGTGAAAACCAGCCTTGGAAGAGAAATAGCTAGGCTTTAAAGACAGTGATCCATGTAGATAAACGTTTGGTGTTTGAGATTACAGGGTGAGTTTAAAATGAGTGAGTAGTTCACTTTGGCTAAAATATCCAAAAACAAAGAGCTAAAAATCAAAAATACATAGCATAGAATACCTTGAATACCAGGAGATTTTTTTAAATGTGTAATGAAATATGGAGTCACTAAAACTTTTTTAGACAGAAAATGATATAATCAGAAGTTTTAACCTTGTCATACATGCCTTTATATTGTGTTGATTGTGGGGAGGGGTTGATGGTTTGAAATCATTAAAAAGGAACCCTAAATCAATAGAGTGAGGAAAATATTTCTGGGCTATCTCCACGTCTAAAATTTTATGCACTATGATATATTTATACAATACAATAAATAGCAGCACTGTTTTGTGCTCCATAAATAGGTCTATGCCTCTGCACTTCATAAATTGGCTCATATCTCCATGCCATAACCAACCAAATGGCATATTTCATGGAATTGTTCTTCTAAGAGGAAAATAAAAGTAATAGTGGAAGCAATTGGGTAGAGAACAGAATTTAAGACTTCAAACATGTTTAGAGTTCAAATAAATTTATTCATTTTAGTCTACTGATGGTGCTAAAAAACTATTCTAGCCATTAAATTGAATAGTTGGACAAATGTCTTATGACATTATGTTATGAAAGATATTTTATCTTAATATAAAATGTAGTCAAGGTAAACATGGAATTCTGCAGCCTTTATTTACATGCATCTCTAAAGTTTATTTTTTTTCAGCATTTCTTTCTTCCTGTGTGTTAAATTATAGATGGGAAGTTGATCATTTTATAACTTTTACTTCTTTTCAGAAGGCAGGATTTCTTATTTATTATATCATGAAATTATGACTTACCAGTTTCTTAATGAAAAACATGACTTCCAAGTATATCTTTATTCAAATGTAAAAATTTGGATTAGTGTTGAAATTTCCTAAGTGCATAGTCAACAGAATCAAATGCCACCTTCTGAAAAAGATTGTGTGTGTGTGTGTGTGCGTGTGTGTGTGTGTGTATGCGACTGTGCATAAAACATGCTTCATATTGAGTATCACACATAGAAAACTTTATTATTTTGGGTAATATATTAGAAACATCTTTGTGCTCAGATCTTCTGCAATGTTTTTTTCTTTTTGTTGTTTTTGTTCTTTGTTGCTGAAGTTTCTGCTTATTACCACTCTCTCTTTCTCTTTTAAACCTGGATTTTTGGGGTTTACCCTTAATGGTCAACCAAAGACTGATCAAAGTTTCAGATAATTTTCTTATAAGGCTAGAGCCAATAAGTCTTCAATGTTTTCAAATACATATATATCTAGATAGATAGATAGATAGATAGATAATGATGATGATGATGATAGATGGATAGACAGATAGATAAATAGATGATGATGATAGATGATAGATAGATAGATAGATAGATAGATAGATAGATAGATAGATAGAAGATGATTGATAGATAGATATATAATACATGGCTTATAGATAGATAAATAGATAGGTGATAGATAATAGATAGATAGATAGATAGATAGATAGATAGATAGATAGATGATTGATAGATAGATATATAATACATGGCTTATAGATAGATAAATAGATAGGTGATAGATAATAGATAGATAGATAGATAGATAGATAGATAGATAGATGATTGATAGATATATAATACATGGCTTATAGATAGATAAATAGATAGGTGATAGATAATAGATAGATAGATAGATAGATAGATAGATAGATAGATGATTGATAGATATATAATACATGGCTTATAGATAGATAAATAGATAGGTGATAGATAATAGATAGATAGATAGATAGATAGATAGATAGATAGATGATTGATAGATAGATATATAATACATGGCTTATAGATAGATAAATAGATAGGTGATAGATAATAGATAGATAGATAGATAGATAGATAGATAGATAGATGATTGATAGATATATAATACATGGCTTATAGATAGATAAATAGATAGGTGATAGATAATAGATAGATAGATAGATAGATAGATTAGATAGATAGATAATAGGTAGATAGATAGATGATAGATATATAGACAGTTAGATAGATACCTTAAACAACCAACCAGTTTGCACACATATCAGAGCTATACTTCCTGCTTTGCATATGCTTCAAAGTTAGTAAGAGCTGAGTAACTGATGCCTTGTCAGGTCTTTTCTGGGCATGCACACAGTCTCCTACATCCCTAGGAATATGTCAGAGCTTTTCAAAGTCCTCTCTCAACATCTCCTTCCACAGATCTTCATTTAAAATTTTGGGCTTGGATCTCATTTTGTCCACACTCATATTGCAGGTTTACATGGCATGCAACATTAAGCAATTACTTCTGATAATTTCTAACAAGCATGGAGATAATAAGGCTTTTCCCAGGGAAAAAGTTTTGATTCAGATCAAAATGGGACCATGCCCTACAAAATGGGGCTTTTCCAGGGAGCTTCTAGACAAGTCAAATGGTGTCAATTTATCAGAATGAAATATGTTAGAAGGTTCCACACTAGGTCCGTTCCCCTGTAGTGGCTGCAAGTATTCTGGTTGCCCCACTGCGGTGTTCAAGGCCATCGCAGAACCTGGGAATGGAAGTAATTTAAGTTTTAATGCTAGAAATCCTGTCATTATTATCAAGGTCAGACTATTTTTCTTGAGCAAACAATCTTGTTAAGGAGATATTTTTAAAAACGAGTATAAAACAATACCCATCAGAAAATTTGGCCAGGAAAAATATTAAATAATTTAAGTAAAGACTTCAAGTATTCAGGAAAGGTTATGGTGAGCCATTAGAGAAATTAGGTCAAAGGTGCTAGAACACAATAAAGAATAGATTTTTTTTTTTAACGACTGAAAATGTTAGGTTCATTTCTATTGCATAAACTAACATAGTATGACAGACACAAAGATTAAAAACAAAATGTTAATTATAGGAGATAGAAAAAAGGGACCCAAAATACATATCCCAGGAGAAAGGAAACAAACACAACAATGGTAGAGACAAACATTTAAGAAATACTTAAGAAAAGTACACTGAAATGCGAAATAAGAAAAATGGAGATTGGTGCACAGACTAAAATGAGTAGGACAATTTGATCCATTGTGTCAACATAGAAATATGCTCTTTAAAAAAAAATCTAAGTTTATTTTACTTAAGGAGCATTATCATAGAAAATTTTAAGTAATATTTGACATATAGCAGCTATTCAAATGTAAAAAATGGGTACATAAATGGATGGAAGAATGGACATTTCCTCATTTTCTATTATGTGCATAATTTAATGGCTGCTTATTATTACAACGGGTTGCTTTATCATTTTTTACTCAGCCTAGTCCCTTTAATAGAATATTTAGGTTGTGCTTTTTTTCTAATTTTTATTTAAATTCTAGTTAGTTAACATACAGTGCAATATTGGTTTCGGAAGTATAATTCAGTGGTCCATCAATTACATACAATACCCAGTACTCATCATAACAAGTGCCCTTCTTAATACAATCACCCATCTAGCCCATCTCACCCACCTCTCTCCATCAACCGTCTATTTGTTCTGTATCTTTTAGAGGGTCTCATGGTTTGTTTCCCTCTCTCTTTTCCCCCTCCCATATGTTTATCTGTTTTATGTCTTAAATTCCACATGAGTGAAATCATTTGGTATTTGTCTTTCTCTGACTAACTTATTTCACTGAGCACAATATAATCTATCTATATACCACATCTTTATACATTCATCCGTCAGTAGATATTTGCACTCTCTCCATAGCTTGGCTATTGTTGATAATGCTGCTTTAAACCTCGGGGTGCATGGATCCCTTCTAATAAGTATTTTTGTAACCTTTAGGTAAATACCTAGTAGTTCAATTGCTAGATCATTGGACGTTCTTTTTTTTTTTTTTTAACTTTCTGAGGAACCTCCTTACCGTTTCAAGTGGCTGCACCAGTTTACATTCCCACCAACAGTGTAAGAGGGTTCCCCTTTCTCCGCAACCTCGCCAACAAATTATTTGACCTAAACAATGAATTTTTGGAAGACCAGGAAAAAAAGCAAAGCAAAACATAAAGCAAATCACTTCTAAAGATTAAAAACACATGTTAGTCGATTTCAGATGCAATAATTTAACATTATGTCTCCTATTATTGATATTTTGGACCACCTACGCTGAGAAGGAAAACTTACAGATGAATTTCTCTTCACTTCAGGAGACACACCCCGACCCTGATCAGACACCTTGACAAGGTCAAACTAAGCTTACTGGACATATCTGATTTTACATCCCTCTTGGAGTGGGAAATGAGACAGGCCAATGTCATCAGCTTAAGATAGTCAGTGGAACTGGAAAGCTGCTTGAATCACTAACGGAGAGAAGAAGAAAAGAAAACAAAAGCGTCCAAGGTCAGAACTTTAGGGCACATCTACATTGTGGGGTGAGGAAGAGGGAAAACAGTAAACAGCAGAGACAAAATGAGATATCAGAAAGTAGGAAAAGATAATAATGAGGAGGAAATCAAGAATGATGGATAGTCAATATGGTTGGGTATTATAATGAACATTAAGAAAGTTGAAGGCCCACACATGCGTTTGATTGTTTTTATTTTCTTTTAAGTGATTTATTGTAATGCTAGGAATTGAATGTGGCCAAAAAGCACAATAAAGGAAATTGAGGGAGAAAACAAAGCAAAACAACAACAACAACAACAACAACAACAACAAAACAGGGTAAGTGGGGTGCAGTGATCAAAAAAATAGAATTCCAAGGATTCTAATGCTATTTACATTTCTATTACAAAATACCCCTGGGCTAATATTATTTTGAAACTATATTACTACTAGTTAACATGATAAAATATTTCAAGTAAAAATAATGGAATAAGCTGTGCTTTTTTCATCTGATATTAAGGATGCATTGTACTCTCCCAATTTGCTAAGTTATTTGAGGAACTCATTTCTGTTCTCTATCCCCCAAAAATTAAAAAAAAAAGGAATGAATAAAAGTAGGTTGTGCTATGCATGGAGATCACTATAAAACATTTTTCTCATTAAAGTTGCTTCATACATGACAGCTATTTTGACAACCACACTTATTATCTCTCTGTGTATTATTGTCGGTCCTTCCCCTTGCTAACATCTACTGATCATTGTTGCAAACAGTTCCTACGTTCCTGACCATCTACCCAGCAAGCCTCTTGCAATCACAGGCAAAACAAAACCCTTTGCTGCATAGCTGAAGAATTAATTAGACATCGGTAAGTCCGTTCCACTGTTCTTATTGAAATTGAAAGGACGATATCTTTACCTGTAATAATATTATTCCAGAACAGACAAGGACTACATATAAATGAACATTAGTGGCAAGGTGAGATACACTCTCCTTGCCTGCTAGCAAAGGGCTGATGTTATTGTGGGGGAAGAAAAACATTGCCCTTTGAATTTTTATCATTGTCATGTAGGATTTATTAAACACTGATATAGTTTTATTGAGCTAGGTTTTTCCCAAGCAAGTTTTACAAGCCCTGACATTTAAGAGCTAGGATTTTAAACCAACCAATGTTGATAAAGTTGATTGTAAAATGCTGGCACTTAAAAGAGAGAAATTAAAAAATTGGATGAGGTAAGGGAAGTAACACGGAGGGCAGAACAGTTAAAAAAAAATAACATCTGCAGTTTATCTCTAGGAGAGACAAAGCTGAGCTAAAACAAGAACTTTGAGCCCAAAAAATGTCTAAACCTGTTCTTATTTGCTAGGAACTAAAAAAACAATTAAAGTATAGTTTGTGGGAAAAGATGACAAATCCAGGTTAGAATGAAAGAAGGTAGGTAAATTGAAGCCACTCTCTAGGGTTATTCTGTGAAGCAGTAAAATTGTGTAACTATTTGTATGTGGAGATGAATTGAAGGAACTTCCTAAGACTTATCTGGAATTTTTCGCCTTTGATCATCAGTCCTTAGTGATAATTACTTTAATTACTTTAATTACAACACATTTTTCTTTCATAGGCATCCAATCTCTTCTGTCTCTCAGCCGAGAATCTTCATGAATGGCATGGTAGAATAGAAAGCAAGTAAAATTTTTAAAATTAACTTAGGATGCACTACGTCTCTACGTAAAATTGTACCCAGCTTAATAATGATACACTGTTTTGCATAACAAATTGTTTACACAAATGAGGAGAAAAGCAACTAGCCAGTAACAATTAAGACAAATAAGTCAAAGAGGAATGCATAGAGAGTTCCTTCCCTTTCCTTTTCTCACCCAGTCACTTCTATTCCCACCACTATCCAACTGAGACTGAAATACCTTCAGTGATTTGTGAAAATTTTCTTTTAAAAAAGCACCTCGGGGGCTCAGTCAGATGAGCATCCAACTTTGGCTAAGGTCATGATCTCATGGATCTCATGGATCTCAGTTTAAGCCCCGCACTGGGTTCTGTGCTGACAGCTTGGAGCCTGGAACCTGCTTCAGATTCTGTGCCTCCCTTTCTCTCTGCCTTCCCACACTGCATTCTCTCTCTCTCTCTCTCCCTCTCTCTCTCTCTCTCTCTCTCTCTCTGTCCTTCTCTCTCTCTGAAAAATAAACATTAAAAAATAAAAATTAAAAAAAAGCTCATATGGAGCACCTGGGTGGCTCAGTTGTTAAAGCATCTGACTCTTGATTTTGGCTCAGGTCATGATCTCCTACTTTACAAGATCAAGCCCCACGTAGGGCTCTGTGCTGACAGCATGGAGCCTGCTTGGGAATTTCTCTGCCTCTCTCTCTGCCCCTCCCCTCCTCAAAATAAATACATAAAACAAAAAAAGCCCATGCAACCTTACATCTTTTGACTGAAGCTCAACCTATGTCAATGTTTCCATGTCAACTCTCTTACAGGAATGAATGTGTGATAAACTCCTATAAAAACAAAACGTTTATAAAATAGTTTATTTGGCTTTCCTTAATTGTGCTGGTCCTCAGAACTACTTTTGAAATACTCACTGCCTGTAAGTCGCAGGCATTAAAGATTTGAAGGAGCTGTAAGATAAGACTGTTTTCACTTGAAGAATATTTGCAAAATTGTTTCAGGAAATCTTGTTAAGTTTCTTTTTTTAAATTGTTTAAATGAAGCCACTACTAACCATGGATCTGACAGCTAATGTACTAGCTATGTTAGTACTCAGAGAGGGTCACTCTTACAGGAGGTAGATCATATTACCAAAACTTACAAAGTCTAATTAAAAACCAAAATTTCAGGGCCTCCTAGGTGGCTCAGTCGATTAAGTGTCTGACTCTTGATTTCAGGTAACATCATGATCTCTCAGTCCATGAGTTCGAGCCCTGCATGAGACTCTGTGCTGACAGAGGGGAGCCTGCCTGGGATTCTCTCTCTCCCCTCTCTCTGCCCACCCCCCACTCCCTTTCTAGCTCTCCTTGTGTCTCTCAAAATAGAAAAAAAGCCAAAATTTCAAAATTTTCCTGGTAATAATGAGAGCAAAGTTCTTTGGAACAAGTCATGTTGAATTACAAGCATTTTTTCCACTGTAAGAAATCTATTTTGAAATTTAAGTTTTAGTAAGCAAGCTGTTGGTAAGTATGGACTCCAAATAAGAGGGGGTGGAATTTATTTCTATTGTGCACATTTCAATGACATCTAGCTGCCTATGGTGCAAAATACCTCCACCTTCACAGGGAGAATATATACCTGCTAAGTAGATCCCCTCTTACATCTAATGAAGAGTGCATTTTTTTTCCTTTTGATATTTGTAAACGTGAAGTGGGAATGCCAGATTTTGCTTCTAATACTTCTGTTCTTTCTTTTCATGCGGAATATATCTCGTCTTTAAATATTCTATTATAAATTGTTAGAGAGAGGCTGCCTTTAAATCCACTTCCTCATGCCAGATTACTCTTAAGGATATGTATTAATAGGGAAATATTTTATTTTAGTCAACGTACTATAAGTGCTAGCTCATTCATTCTGTGAAGAGGAAAACTGCGCCAGAAATGGCAGTAGAATTATCCATAGTTGTTCTTCCATTCTACCGCATTTAGACTGAACATTTATTACAGAATCCCCTGGGCTGAAAGACTCAAAAGAGAAAATCTTCCATCCATTAGGATATTCTGATTTCTGGCTCTACCTATAAATTCAAAGATATTTATGTATTTAAGCTTGTTACATGAGCAAACTCTCAAATAAAGCCTATAAATGGGGCCCATTGGTGAAATAAGAAATGCAATTTCCTTTCCTTTTCCAATTCAACCTTTCATCAGGGGAAGTGTGTACATGGCTAGGACTCTGCCTGGAATGTGTTACTAGAGAATCCCTCTGCTTTACTTGATTGAACGAGGTGCACCTTTTATCGAAGCCAGAGAGGCCATCTAAGTCTGATGGTTGCATATTTCCAATTTACTTTTTCTTAAAAGGAGAGTATGAAAATAAACAATGAGCCTTAAAATTAAGGGGCATGGCTAGCAGAGTTAGAAGAGTCATTATAAAGACCAGAGACCGTATGTGAGAAAGATCACCAAGCCTGGGCTTCTAATTGCGGAGTTCAGGAGGAGTCATCAAAACTGGCCTAACAAATGTGTAAGATAATTGGCCTAGAAGAAAGGTCAGCATATATTGATCATGATTTCCAAAATTACCTTTATTATGAGCACTAAAAGTTTTCTTCACTTTAGATGTGGTGATGATAGTTGAGAAGAGGAAGAAAAACACGTTAGATCTCTTTGCGAATCTTAAAAGAATATATTTGAATATTCTCTTAAATTTGGTAATAGGAAAGGCCTGAAGGAATTTGATGATACCAGGACTTAAACGTTTGGTTCACAAGCATATACTATTAATCTCCTGACTTACAAGAAATTGGCAAGCGTGCTATATTCAAATATAAAATTCTTATTCTATCAACCACACTATCTATCTACACTTTTCTGTTTACATCAGGCAATGAGGGAGACGTAATTAAAATGAAAGATGATGTGGCTTATTAAAGAGAAAGCCAAAAGAAATAAAAAGTTAATTATACTTCTAATGACCCAGAAATATAAAAGTAGAAATATATTTAGTTAAAAAGTAAAGGGACACATTTAAATATATTGAATTGGGGGAAAATCAAAATATTTAAATATTCAGCAGTTTAAAAAAGTTTTAGATTATTGAAATATATTTCTAGATTTTTTTTAAAGATTGCCAGATAAATTTTAAATGAAAAAATCTGGTTTGGATGGTATATGATAATTCAAAAATCTATGAGGGGAAATATATTCTTAGGAATAGATTTGATCATTGATGGTTAGAATAGCAGATTATAACTTATTATAAAATATAATTTTCCTTTTCTATAACTAAAATTTTGTTATAGTTGTTTTGCTACAAATGTAATTGGCTTCATAAAATATGTAGTTTCTTGGGTGGTGACACTATAGCATTTTAACACACAACAAAATATTTTGATAGATTTCTAAGAATAGAAATAGAAATGTCTATATTTTCAAATTTAATAGTGAGGAAAAACTCAAAACTTATTTTCAATGTTTAGAAAGAAGATTTAAGTAGAATCTGGGGCACCTGGGTGTCTCAGTTGATTAAGCACCTGACTTCAGCTCAGGTCATGATCTCTTGGTCGATGAGTTCAAGACCAAATACGGGCTATATACTGATAGCTCAGAGCCAGGAGCCTGCTTCAGATTCTGTGTCTCCCTCTCTCTCTGCCCCTTCCCCGCTGGCACTCTGTCTCTCTCTCCCCAAAATAAATAAACATTTAAAAAAAAATTAAGTAGAATTCAAGCATGTAGTAGTAGAAATATATTTGTAAAGTGGACATAGTCAATATAGGCCTCTCTGCTCTCAGGTGCTCTTATATTTACAACATTTTAGAAAGCTGGTGTCAGAACATCACTTTAAAGATTAAGTACATGATGGGGCGCCTGGGTGGCGCAGTCAGTTAAGCGTCCGACTTCAGCCAGGTCACGATCTCGCGGTCCGTGAGTTCGAGCCCCGCGTCAGGCTCTGGGCTGATGGCTCAGAGCCTGGAGCCTGTTTCAGATTCTGTGTCTCCCTCTCTCTCTGCCCCTCCCCCGTTCATGCTCTGTCTCTCTCTGTCCCAAAAATAAATAAATGTTGAAAAAAAAAATTAAAAAAAAAAAAGATTAAGTACATGAAATAGGAAGTTATTCGTCACTCAAGAGCTACATGTAGAAAAGTTTTTTGGGGAAATACCCAGCTACAGTGGACATCTTTTTTCATTGACTGATAGCTTTAGAGTTAAGATACGTCATCATTCCTTCAAAGCTTTTGATTTCTTCCTGTGACTGTTGAAAGATACGTATTTGACTGTCCATCTCCTCCTTTAACAGATTCCAACGGAAATCAATCAAATATTTTAACAACAACAACAACAACAAAACATTCCTATACCCATCTGAACACGAAGGAAGACTGAAATTTAAGAAGCAAAACACAACATTTCTTCCTACTGTAAATCAGATCAAATTTAAGGAAAGGAGGATTGCACTCAACTAGAATGCTGTGATTTTGACTGGGATTGCATTGACTCCATAGATCAAATTGAGAACTGACATCTTGACAAAGCGCTTACTCAAAACGTCCATTTATTTAAGTATAGAAGCTGAGGTCTAGCCTAATAAAACGAGTTGACCAGGGTCACAGAATTAACATGACTCAGTTACTCTTGTTCCTAATTCCAAATATTTTCCCATCCTTCAACTGTACAGCAAAAGCCCATTCTCAAAAAGTATAAATCAATTAGTAAGAGTTATTATTTGCTTGACACTGAACCCAGAGAATAGTAGTTGAATGGGCATGTGGAAACCGACCCTCCTACCCGTAATAAATCAAAGGTGGTAAAGCTTCACCGCAGCCCCTGCCGTATAAATTATAGTTATTGCCCATCAGCTTTTTCTATTTTATTTCTCTTCCTTTAGCCTTACCTTGTCCCTTCCTTCTCTGCAAGACTTGGAGATATTTCTATTCTTTTTCCAGTTCTATTGGCCGCACACTGTCAGAAAATTCTGCCCAAGGAAACTGTATAAGTTGGATGTACGGATTTAGTTTCTTCCATTTCAGCTGTTTTCCTTCCTGTTTAAGAAGCACACATATTACTATCATTAATCTCCAAACACTCCATTTGTACATGTGCCCTTTTCTTTAGGTCCCTACAACTTCTAGTATAATAATAGATGTATCTTTCTCCCCAGCTATGAAAAGAATATACTTAGGGTTTATAAAATTGTTGTTTTCACTCATAAAAGATATTTTATTGTCTCGGGGTTTTAACAATTCCCACCACCTCTGCATCATATGACTAAACATTGTGAATGAAAAGTACTGATGCTAGAATGTTATGTAGACGTTCTTGTCTATTTGACTACCTTTCTGATCCTACTTACCAATCATTCTCCTATTGTAGTATTGATGGATAATTGGGTAAGACTAAAAAGGGACAAAAACTAGTTTAATCAATTCAAAACTGTTAGAAGTCCCAAGAACACACAAACAAACTAAATAAACAAACAAATAAATACCAAAAATGACAGAAGCAAGGTTTATCCTATTGTTAGCTTCAACTGATTTTCATAGAAAGAACAGGAACAACGAAAGTCTACTTCTAAAATGAACATGTACTGTTAATAAATGTAATTGCAAATCAGTATATACTTGGGAGAACTTTTTTTTTTTAGTTTTCATGTAATTTTCTTTTGGCATTTATAATATGTGTTTCTGAATGAATTATGTGAGTAATTTGAATTTTTACATTTTGAACAAAAAGCCAAATTACATTTTTCAAGTAATATCAAACATAGGGAGATATGAATTTATCAGTTCTATTATTTTAAAAAATGTGGACATTTACATTTATTTCTGTAGAAAGATATTCTTTTATTTTTACGGGTGATTCAGCTCAATCATCTCTCCAGGGACTTCAACGATGTCCCACTTCTCTGCTTCCATAATGTCATGGCTACATTGTATAAATTTTATATATCACATATTTATGAATAAATAATTGTCTTCATATCTACCTATCAGACTATGATACACTTTTTTATTTTTTTTTTAATTTTTTTTTAACGTTTATTTTTGAGACAGAGAGAGACAGAGCATGAACGGGGGAGGGGCAGAGAGAGAGAGGGAGACACAGAATCGGAAGCAGGCTCCAGGCTCTGAGCCATCAGCCCAGAGCCCCACGTGGGGCTTGAACTCACAGACCGTGAGATCGTGACAAGAGCTGAAGTCGGACGCCTAACCGACTGAGCCACCCAGGCGCCCCCACTTTTTTATTATTAATTTTTGAAAATCTGTGATCTATCCCAATAGGTTTAGACACTTTCAGATAAATCTTTGTTGATTCGATGAATAGATGTTATCTTTGGACTAGGAATAAGTTTAAAAGAATTAGTTTAAAAGGATGTGTGTTTAACACATCTAAATTCTAGCTACAACAATTGTAAATTGTGAAACCTTGAAGAAAATCGTTGGTGTTTTTATTTTTTTTTTAATTTTTTTTTTTCAACGTTTATTTATTTTTGGGATAGAGACAGACAGAGCATGAACGGGGGAGGGGCAGAGAGAGAGGGAGACACAGAATTGGAAACAGGCTCCAGGCTCTGAGCCATCAGCCCAGAGCCTGACGCGGGGCTCGAACTCGCAGACCGCAAGATCGTGACCTGGCTGAAGTCGGACGCTCAACCGACTGCGCCACCCAGGCGCCCCTCGTTGGTGTTTTTAAATTTAGGTTTCCTTACTGGCAGATTGTGATCATTGAACTCTCTCCGGTATACACTGTTGGGGTTTACTCTCTTCTATGGATCCAAATGCTTGGGAAAGTAAAATCCCTTTCAGCCCTAGAAAGGTTGACCTTATTTGGGCTATTCCATAAGATAAATTCCTTTTTCTTTACCAGACATACAAAGGAATATTTTGCTCCTTTCTTTCAATTAAGATTTCAGTGGAAATCTGTTTGTGAGTAAGGAAAAGTGATTTTGAGAAAATTTTTCAAGGCCTCTGTATTCAGTGCACAAGGGGTTGCCTGGAGCTACTGTAGTGTGCCCACCCAGGTATCCTGCATCTAGTAAACACTCAAACACCTGTGGTTTCAGAATTATAGATAACGACTCAAAGGATGAAAATTTACCTTGTTAACTAAGGAATACAAAATAAAAATGCTATAATATGTATTCTGTCCAAAATATTTTTTTAATTTATTTATTCTAAGAGAGAGAAAGAGGGGCAGGGAGGGGCAGAGAGAGAGGGAGAGAGAGAATCCCAAGCAGGCTCTGCATTGTCCGTGTAGAGCCAGATTCAGCGCTTGAACTCATGAACCGCGAGATCATGACCTTCACCAAAATCAAGAGTTGGATGCTTAACTCACTGAGCCACCCAGATATCCCCAAAGTATTTTAAAATATGCATGCAAAGCAGAAAGTCACAGTATAGTTTTAACATCTCTATATCTGGCCATTCGTAAATGTCAGAAAAAAATACACGAAGAGACCATCATTGCGTAAAAGATGAAAAGGTTGTTTACATTTATTTCACACTCTGAAAAAATATCAGTTTTAAAATTCTTCCAAATCCTTAACCTAAACTGATAGGAGACTGAATTAAGAAGAGTTTTTCTTAGTATGGTAGAGTTAAGTAAACAAGCCATTAAATATCATCATTTGGATATCAAAAATGTATCACATATACATCTAATATATATATATATATATATATATATATATATATATATAAAATATATATATTATATATATATCAAATATATCATTTGATATCATTTGGAGCTGATGGACTGTTTTTGCAGTCGGAATGAATTCTAATGCAATATCTTATTATCTCATGCTTTGAGTGCTCTTGATTTTTATTTTTCATCCTCTATACTCAAAGAGGTACCAACACCTATTTCTTTATGTAATAAATTAATGACAAATACTTTGTTTCTGATTTATATTACTTTCCCTTTTATTACCTCTTTCTTTTTGTAGAAGGAGTTAACATCAAGCTCTCTCTTTTTTACTTTCTTTCTTTTTTGTGGGGAAACATTCTTTTACATCTAATTACTACCTTGAAAAATGCCATGCCATACTGCATGCTTAATTTTCCTACCAGTCCCATTTTCCTGTATCTATCCTCATCAACTGGAAAAATGTGAAGGCCAAGAGACTGTGCTAGAGATATGTTCGGGGCTAACAGCCAATGATCAGATTCAAGAGAGAGCATGCATGCATACTATAGGTCAGCCTGTAGTAAACTTTCAAAACAGGAAGAAAGAAGTCCTCTTTGATCACTCTACAGTTAGACCAATGTGTGTAGCTGATCCTTATGGATCATGATTTCCATGAACAGGCTAGGCTGACTTAAAGGACCATGGGCAGGGTAGACATTGAAAAAAAAATTCATATAATGAAGACCATGGAATATACATTTTCCATCATCACCATGAATTACATTTAATAGCATTTGTTTAGCCTTACTGTGTATCCAATTTACCAATGTACTCCCTCTTCCACCAAGGCCTAGTATAATAATTTATTCTTGCCCAAACTGAATTTAACTAAATTCCTATTCTCAAAAAGCTAATAGATCATCAAAAATCAAAAAAAAATCAGGTAAATAAAAAGGATAGTGAGATATTAAAAGGTGAATGAAGAAGTTAATTTTTTATAAAAATCTCGTCTACAGGAGCTGAAGTAATGAAAAGTCTTCTAATAACACAAGTAGTTTTTACTCCTGAGCTAAGGACAAACTGAGCTTCTTGTTTTTACTAACATTTGCTTTACTCTTCTAAATCTGCCCACTTTTAAAGACATATGTTTTATTGTAGGTAAGCCCAAGAAAAGCAAGTCCCATTTTTGTAATTTTCCCATCCATAAAACTATCCACGAGGAGCAAGCAAATAACATGACTGAGACCAGGTATTTAGTTGCAAGACCTTACCATGTCTTGTGACATAGTGAAATTAGGTTTACTTTCTTAGATTTTTTTGTGCAAGAAGTGAGGAATCACTATCTTTGCATCCATCAACCATCTAAGACCATTGTAACATAAGATCTTTGACATCTTGAATATAATGCAGTGGGATGAAATCAGAAAGGGATAAACATTATTTAGTTTTTTGTTTCAAATTTGTATTTGAAGTCTAGTTAGTTAACATATAGTGTAATATTGGTTTCAGGAGTAGAATTTAGTGATTCATCACTTACCTTTAACACCCAGTGCTCTATAAGAAGTGCCCGACTTAATACCCATCACCTTTCTAGCCCATCCCCCACCCACCTCCTCTCCATCAACCCTCAGTTGAATAAACATTTTTTTAATGTTTATATTTAACATGAGGCCCTCAACTGTTATTATTACTAATTTGGTAATTTCTATTCAGTCTGAGCAGTGATTGTGATTCTTAAAAATTATATTCCATATGAGATATCTTTTTCACTACGTTATACTTCACAAATGCTACTCTTTATTATGCAAATAGGTAGACTTTTTCATTCACGTATTACCCTGTTCTCAGGAAAAATAAATAATCACATCATACTCATCTTCTGAAATGTCCTTTATGTCTGTCCCTTCTTCTCTAGTCTTACTGATGCTGTGTTAGCCTACGCTTTCTCATTTATTCTGAGGAAGATTGGTATATTGTATTTCCAGTTATCACCTGTATTGCTGGTTTTTGACTCTCACACTAAATGATTAATCTTCTCTAGAATTTAAGGTTTCCTATCATGTCAATGCTACAGTTCCAAACATTCAATGATTTTAATGAGAGACATTGCTGAGGTCTGAATTTTCTGTCTGCATGTTCAGGTCTTTAACAATTTTTATCATCCTTTTCTCCAAACTCTATCCATCCCTAATTTTTTGACATACAGTCCTAAGTTTTAAAGAACTACTTTTATAGGGGTTACTTCTCAGAACACATAACATACAATGGCTTTCTGTATTTTCTCAACTTCATTTCACTTCCTGCTGCTTGAAATCCCCTGTTATTATCCCCCTGCCAACTATCTCATCAATTACAGCTGAACTCAGAGTCAAGCTTCCTTACAAAATATACATGAAATCTTTATTCTATAAAATCTTTACAGTAACTCCTGTCAGCATCACTCATTTGCGTGGTTTATTGTGTGTGTCTTTCTTTCCCAGTTTGATTGTGCGTACAGAGGCCAAGACTGGGAAGTAAGAGAGAGGACGGGGGGTACATTTATTTCCCCAAGCTCCATGTATTTCCCCTCTTAGAATCCATGCTCGTGCAGAAAACATATCTTGTGCCCTGTTTTTATTTGTTTGAAATAGTAGGATGTTTGGATAAATGCAATTTAAAGAAGATTATGGGGGCAATAAACCATGTCTACTCCATCACATTTGAGCTGTAACCACTCATTGCCTGTCTGTGCAGTATCTGATGGCATGAATCATATCTCCTCCTCAAGGACTACACGCAAGAAACAGTGCTGTTTGTAGCCTAATGCAACTGCACTGAAATGTGATCTTATTAGAGCTAATGTCAGTGAACCTGTCAGATTCAACATCAAATTCTGTCATTGTCTCAGGAGTATTGAGGTATTACTTTGATTGATCTGCATAGTTGCCAACTGCTTGGCATCACTCAGCTTTTCCCTGGGTTTTGAATAAGTTCATGGCTATCAATCAACAGGTATATATGAAATTATTTATCTGGAGTATGTGTGGTGTTAATACCAATGAATCCCTTGTGATTTGAGTCAGATATATGGCTTAAAATCTGTGTAATTGCAAGGGATATTTGCATTTCCAGGTATATCTCCACATCCTGTAGAGCCACAGTATACTAGCTCATGCTTTAACTAACAAAATTTTAAAATAACTGTATTTTCACTGCATTTTATAAAGTTTTTCAATTTGCTTTTAAATTTTAAAAAGAAAAGTGACAATTATAAAAGCATGACAGAATAAAAACTTTAGGGATAACATATAGGGTATAACGTTAGTTATTCTATATGCAAGTGAGTTTTTAATGTCTTAGTCATTTCTAACAAAATTTCATGAATGACTTTTTTAAAAAAAAATAAAAATAAAAATAAGTGCTGTCCTGAAGGAACCTAGTTCATTTGATTTCATTTTTTAAATATCTAAACAAAAATAATAATCATTCAAATCATTGAATTTATGATTTTTATTATTTGTTTTCAAATCTTATGATTTCAGCCTCTCTAAAACACACCATTATTTTATGCATCATGAATAAAAGAAAAATAAAAGCTTCTAACTGAACCAAGATAGAATTTTTGTATAACATTCTAAAACCCGTGCACTTGTTGAAATATCCATCTGAGTCCTAATTAGTAAAAATTTTAATATACACTATCCCTGAGATTACTAACAAGAAAATTAGTGTGAAGTTAATTAAAGTATTCCTAATGTTCTTTATGTTGGCATTTAAACTTTTCTGAATCTCTTTTTGACTCAGAGTTATTAACATTAGTATTTTTCTTTTTTTATGTTTATTTTTAAGAATGAGAGAGACAGAATGTGAGCAGAGAAGGGGCTGAGAGAGAGAGACACACAGAATCTGAAGCAGGATCCAAGCTCCAAGCTGTCAGCACAGAGACCGACATGGGGCTCAAACTCATGGAATGAGAAATCATGATCTGAGCCGAAGTCGGATGCCCAACCGACTGAGCCACCCAGGCTCCCCTAACATTTGCATTTTTCATGTAATGTCCTCTGCGCCTTCAAAAGTTCTGTTGATGCCAAACTCTTAAAGGAAGGTCTATTGTCCCTGAGGTTTCTTCCCAACATTTCGCCATTTTTTTGTGCATATAAGCAGGATAGGACATCCACAAAATCCTTAACAGCCAACTGTGATTGTAAGACGAATTCTGATGTCACAGATGTGGAAATGTGACAAAATGTGTGTATTTAAAAGAATGAAATAATGCATAATAGTGCTTTCCTTCCCCTTACAAAAAATGCTAGTCAAATCATTCAAAGTCATGCTAGTTTGCAAAAGTGCATGTGTTAAGGGACTGTTTGGGGATTGTTCCCAGAAATGACTTGCCACTGTTATCTTTCTTAGTCTTCACTGCAGAAGCATTCATTATCACAAATTACTGCACAAAAATTTTGTGAAGATGTTTTGGCCTTAAATCATCCCTTGCAACTAGCGTGAGGTCATGTGACTAGTTCTGGCCAATGGATTGTAAACAAAGACGAGGTGTATCACTCTGGATTAAGACTATTAAGATGCAGGGTGCCTCCTACTTCTTTCTTTTTCATAGAGACTTGAAATTCATATGGAAAGACAAATAATACAATAGTGAAGGTGCCTGCATTCCTAAACTGCATGATGGATGAAAACTCCCTTAGTGGAAAACTTGTTTTGCTAAGCTATTGAAGTTTAGTGTTTTATTCTTGGTGTAGCTTAATCTTGGTAATGACCTCAATGTCAAATTTCTAGGAAAATTGAACCCTCATAGGTTTTAATTTCTCAGTGGCATCATTTAAAAATGGAGTTAATATAGATTTTTTTTTTCAACGTTTATTTATTTTTGGGACAGAGAGAGACAGAGCATGAACGGGCGAGGGGCAGAGAGAGAGGGAGACACAGAATCGGAAACAGGCTCCAGGCTCTGAGCCATTAGCCCAGAGCCCGACGCGGGGCTCGAACTCATGGACTGCGAGATCGTGACCTGGCTGAAGTCGGACGCTTAACCGACTGCGCCACCCAGGCGCCTCAATATAGATTTTTTTAATCTTCTTTTTGTAGATGTTTCAACCTAACTTATGAGCTAAAAAATTTTCAGTTGTGAAGGAAGATAAATTATCACCTGATATTTGGATCCAAGAATGGCTAATTACCTCAAAGTTGCTACAAATATAATCCCTCCTGATTCTACTTCTAAGTCAATGAATGAAGACATAAAATAATAAATAACATTATTGAAAAAATTTTAAATATAAAACATTTACACTTTGGAAAGCTGACAAAGCATCCATAAACATGACAAAAACATTTTATTTACTAGTTTGTTTATCCTAAATCTCAAAAGGTTAACAAATATATAATATAATGGAATTTTACAACATTCCATTTGTTTTCTTAAGAGATCTAAATGAAATTCTTCCTTTCTTATAACTTCGTAGTTGATGGTGCTACAGGTAGAATCTATCTGAAATGGATGACAAATACATTCTCACTAGTTGGGTGTCCTTAGGCCTTAGTCCTGCTCCTGCCTCAGGCTGACTTCCATGCTCTAAACCAGAAAGTATAAATACCAAGCCATGCCAAGAGTTGAATGTCTGTTACTGGTCTTAAGTCATTCCTTCATAGTCAATCAGAACTAAACACACACCTAAAACACACACACACACACACACACACACACACACACACACACACAGAGCCTAAATGGATATTTATTTATTTTTTTTCAACATTTATTTATTTTTGGGACAGAGAGAGACAGAGCATGAACGGGGGAGGGGCAGAGAGAGAGGGAGACACAGAATTGGAAACAGGCTCCAGGCTCTGAGCCATCAGCGCAGAGCCCGACGCGGGGCTCGAACTCACGGAGCGCGAGATCGTGACCTGGCTGAAGTCGGACGCTTAACCGACTGCGCCACCCAGGCGCCCCAAGGATATTTAGATTTTAAATCTATCTTTCATATATTACTTAGTATTGGCCTACAGAATTTGAATTCTTTTTAGGGAACACAGGTTTCACCAATGATTTGAAAACACTCATTATATGCTCTAAGGATAGTTGTCCATTAGATTTAAAATTTAAACCTTTAAATTTATGTCAGTGAATCACTTACTGTACATAGATCATTTATTATTGATTTAATGACTGTGAGAAGTTTGGGGATGCACTTGAAGTTGATAATAAGTTGGCAATAGACTCAGAGTATGATTTATGAAATATTCTTTCCAATATTAACCATGCTACATTATACCAAAAAATATTTGGCTTGGCAACAATTTTTACAAATATAAATAGTCATTAAATGCAGATAGTATAGTACTCATTTTAAGAAGGTTACAACTCGGGGCACCTGAGTGGCTGTCGGTTGAACATCTGACTTTTGATTTTGGCTCAGGTCATGATCCCAGGGTTGTGGGATCTACTCCTGCTTCAGGCTCTGCACTGAGCAAAGAGCCTGCTTAAGATTCGCCCTCCCCCCCAATCTCCCTCACTCCTTCTGGCTCTTTTTGCCACTCAAACTCTCTCAAAAAAAAAAGAAAGAAAGAGAAGGAAAAAAAAAGAAAAGAAAAAAAAACCAGAAGGTTACAACTTTGGGCCATTTCTGAATTTTGTACAAAATAACATTATTTTGTACAAAAAATCTAAAATGAAAATCCCCACTGTGTGTGTGTATGGGTGATACGCACACACACACACACACACACTCGAATATTAGTCAGCCATTAAAAAGAATGAAATCTTGCCATTGGCAACGAAACAGATGGAGCTGGAGAGTATTAGGCTAAACAAAATAAATCAGCCAGAAAAAGACAAATACCATATGAGTTTACTCATACGTGTAATTTCAGAAATAGAACAAATGAGCATAGGGATCAAAATAAGGGAGGGAAACCAAGAAACAGACCCTCAACTATAGACAACAAACTGCTGGTTACCAGAGGGAAGGTGGGTGGGAGAACAGGTTAAATAGGTGATGGAGATTAAGGAGGGCAGTTGTGTTGAGCAAGCCATGTTGTATGGGAGTGATGAATTTCTGAATTATACACCTGAAACCAATATTACACTTTATGTTAAGTAACTGGAATTTAAGTAAAAAATAAATAAAATAAAATAAAATATAAAATAAAAATCCCCAACCTGTATTGGTAGCCATTAATTTTATACTGGGAAGATTAATTCTCTTTGTCTCAGTTTGTAAGATACAACGTTATGAATAATTTGCAATTGCTATTTCAAACTTAGGTGAAATAAAAAGGCGGTTCTTTCATAATGTCTGAGACTAATAGAGAAAAACTTCCTTAAATCATATCAATATTTCTTTAATGATAAAAAGTATTTTAGTATCTTAAAGAGATTATATAATTTTCATAGGGACCACCAAAATCACATTAAGATGATATTTTAATACCTAAATCGGGTTATAAATTATTTATTGAAGGAAATTTTGAGGTGTAGTGAAATTATTAATAGAACAGATGACAATTTCCTTAAAATACAGAGTTTGAAAATGGTATATATTATCAGTTTTCCATGTGTAACCTTATGTTTTTCACAAAGGCCTAGGAACTTAAAACAATTTTTAGAAATATCCTATAATTTGTGAAAATATTTTTAAGTCCTCTGAACTACCAAACATTGTTTCCATATAATCTCTCATTATTTGGGAGCAAAGTCTGTAACTGTCTGAACATAGGCAAACTGAATATTTTAGCATTATCTAGTTGATTAATCATCTAATCGTTCATTTAACTATTGAAAAATTACTATTATCCAAGTCACTCATTATATTTACATACAAAATCATATCACATGCATGTATAATCCTCCTGTATACTGACAAATTTTTCTTAATGTTTATTTATTTTTGAGGAAGAGAGAGCATGAGCAGGGGAGGGACAGAGAGAGAGGGAGACAGAATCTGAAACAGGCTCTAGGCTCTGCGTTGTCAGCACAGAGCCCGATGTGGGGTTTGATCTCGGGATCTGAGAGATCATGACCTGAGCTGAAGGCAGATGCTTAACCAACTGAGCTACCCAGGCACCCATACACTGACAAATATTTAAATAATGTTATATAAAAGTCAGATTTTTAAATGATAACAAACTCCTCCGGCTTGTGGTAAAAGACTGAATATTAATAGGATGCCGTCCTGGTTTGGGTTTAATTAAGACCTGCCCATTATCCATAAATATTAGTCATATTCACAAAATTTTTACTTGTGTTTCTAATCACCTGATTCACACCTGAATTTCCTGATATCACAGAAAAACCCAATCCTTGTATAACACTTTTGTTGTAATTACATCTCTCCATTTTTCCTAATTCTTTACTTCTGTATTCACCATTTTTCCAGTGGAGGTGGATTCTTTCCTGCCAGGCTTCTTTTTCCAGCTCTGGGTTTTCTACGTTCTCCAGTACTTGTTTCTTAGATTACTATAGACACTGAAGGTTTCATGTGGCCAGTACAGTTTTGCATAGCATTTTTTCATTAAAAAAAGCAATGTGTGTTAATTATAAAAAGCTTAGCATATATAGGTAAGACAAAATAAAAATGACCCCCTGCCTTTGAACAATGATCCAGGTTTAGCTAAACTTTCTGGTATCTGTTTCTCCTCTTCTTGTTCTCTTGATTTATAAATGTACCTCACCTTGGGGTGGCTGGGTGGCTCAATTGGTTGAGTGTCCAGCTCTTGATTTCCACTCAGGTCATGATCTCACAGTTCATGAGACGAAGCCCCACCTCAGGCTCTGCGCTGAACGCTGAGTGTGGGGCCTGCTTGAGATTCTCTCTTGCCCTCTCCCTATGCCCCTCCCCCACTGATGTGCTTTCTCTCTCTCCCAATAAATAAATAATAAATAAACATTTGAAATAAATAAATAAATAAATAAATCTACCTCACCTCTAAAAGATCAAATACAACCTTGTAACTGTCATCTATTCAGTTCATATAGTCTAATTTAAATATAAAAGGTTAAACTGTATTCCATTTTATAAATATTTACACAGTATTTAGTCAACCCTAGTTGTGAGCACTTAGATTATCTCTAAATGTTAAGTATATAAAAAGTGTTGTGATGAATTTGCATCTTCCTGAATTTGTTTTGCTCAATTCTTAGGATTCTGTAACAAAAGGTATGAACATTTCTGAAGCATTTTTCAAAACCACAATTTAGCGTATGCTCAATGCTGAAAACATAAAAACAAAGTAGACACAGAAAAGCTTAAGAAGGGGGAAAATTACCTAGTCACATCTCCCAAGGATAAATACCTTTTAACTCTTTCTCTGTGCCTTTTCATCTTCTTCCCCATACTATTCACATACTCATTAGACAAATGCTGTCCTGCTGTATGTGGGTTTATGTGCCATTTCATTTGTAATTTTTCACATTGCACCATTTATTATACATTCACATGCCAATCAATATTTCTTACAATTATATTCTAAATGCATAGTATCATATTATTATATCATATTGAGATAACAAACGTATCTAACCATCAACTCTAGGTTCTTTTCAACTTATTGTGGTTAACATGCTAATACTTTTTAAACATTTATGATTAAATCATAAAGGTATAATAAATGTTCTTGTGGTTGTCCAGTGGCTGTAACACAATTAGCATTATGTACTGGGTGTAGATTGTCCGGGTCAATATTTAGCATATATTTAAATATCTTAATAAGTACTCAGTAAAGTATATTAAAAATTATAATTTATGTACCTACTAGCAGATGGTTTTCCTGCTTTATCAGCAACACTGGCTAGCATAGAAGGTTTAAATGTGTAGCACCTAAAGGTGGAATAATTCATTATAAATTAACTTGCCATATACGAATATTTGATTACTAAATTGCAGTTTAATTTTTCAGGTGTTTCTTCATTGTTGATTCTTGTTAGTGTCCTAGACGAAAACACAGGACGTGTCACAAATGGATATTTGAAAGAAATTTAATAAAGGAGAATTTTACAAAATAAGGGACAGTGTGTACGAGAACCACAAGGGAAGGTGCTCAACTTGTGCGCTAGTAACGCGGGGGAGCCGTTGCTGACCCCAGCCGGAAGTGACAAGGAGAGAGTTGTCCCCAGAGCCCCGATGCACAGAGCTGTGTGAAGAGGCCCCCTGGTGGAGGCTGTGGCCTCATGCTCAGGGATGACCTGAAGAGAAAGAGAATAAGGAACCGCAGCCACACTTTCTGCCTCATGTCTCCTCCCAGTGATACCACTACACCCAGTCACAGGCAGTGGGTACGAAAGCCCAGAGCATGGAATCCCGCAGCACGATGACCTTCCTTCACTCTCGTATTGATGCTTTTGTCTTTTTCTAAGTGTTTATTATAGTTATTTGTACATCAAACCAAATAGCCTTTTCCAGTACGTGATGTGAATATATTTTCCAAATGTCACCTTTTAGTTTTGTTGCTCTGTCATGGGCACAAGTTACTCTTACTTATGTCACCAAGCTGGTCTTTTTTTTCTTGATGGCTTTCTTTGACAGCGATTAAAAAAAATAGAAAACAAAAATATGCAAATGCACACAACCACCAACCCACACACATACATATACACGCATCCTACTCCATTGCCACTGTAGTTTCTACATATAAATGATATATAAATAATTATTTCTGAAATACACATGGTATACGTTCTAAAGTAGAGTTTTCCCCCAAATTTGTCATTTAGATATGTATATCTGCATCCATATGTATATATCTACCTGTATCTAAAACTATATCTTTATATCTATCTATCATCTCTCTAATCCGCTTATCTATTTATCAGGTTATAAATACACACTTTTTTCTTTCTTGTCTCTTTTCCTTTGTTCACCTTAACTATGATCTGTTAGCAAAATATACATCTTAGTGTTTTTCTATCATCTATTAAGTCAGGTTTTCCCACAATACTATATTTTTTAACTAATTTTAATATAGATTTCAAGATTTTATTAATTTCCACTTTCCCTGTAGCAATTGTGGATTTGCCTACCATCAGCCTCCCACTTTATTTTCATTGGATACATTGCCTTTTAATCTTGACTGTCTACTTATATTAGCAGTCTACTGTTAGTTTTGAAATGCCAACTTTTCATTTATTAATTCAATTCTTTACATATTTTGCATTGTGAATTTCACAGAATTTTCTATTGTGTCTTTATTCTCCCACAAGAATAATTATTAAAATTTATTTAATACAATACTCACATCTCTGATCTGTATGTTCAGCATCCTTTTTCATCTATCAGGAGGAAATAATAAATAATAAATATTGTAATGGAATATTTTATATGCAAAGTGTATGAAGGAATACTATATTGAACCTAAGTTACCTGTGACTCAACTTAAAGAGGAAAATAATACAGATGAAGTCTAAGTCCTTGTTGATAGTTTATTGTTGGTAAATTATTTTCAGATGTTTTTTACTCCTCAGGTTTTACTCTGTCACATTTTACCCCTTTTTGAGTGATCTGCGATTTTTTTTTTCTTTACAGACTGTGTTTTCTAATGATCATATGTAATTTTCTTTTACCTTCTTCCTTTCCACTTCATCTATTGACAGACAGTATCTTCTTAGGTCTACTTGTCTACAGATTAGACCAAACACTAGTTCAAATTCTGTTCTCTGCTTAGTATTTATTTAAAGCACAATTATCTGTCTTCATTAAATGTAAAATGTACTTTCTAGATTATAATCTTTATTAGTCTTTGTCTGTTTATTTGTTTCTGAAAGTATATGTGAATAGGTGTGGAATGGTAATGCTTGTGGCATTCCTATCCCATGTCCTCTGTCAATCTCAGGAAGCAGAAACTTCACAGCAGAGGGATAGGTCTTCAACTCAGATTAGAAACTCATGATCTTGGATCCAGGTCTCTACTGAAATGCAAATCGTCTCCTTGTTTTCCTTTGGGAAGATAACATTGGGACAATACATGCTGGTAAACCTGGAGAGTTTTATAACTTCTGCTACCTTTTGGAGGAAAGTTGGGAAATATTCTGGAAAGGCATTATTTTAATGTATCTAAATGAATTTTTTGTTTTGAACATTCAAAACAAATTTTAAGTCAAATAATTTCTAAATACATTTAAAAGTGATAAAATATGCAATAGTAATACTTTTTAGATACCACCCACTTCTATAATCACCTGTGGGTAAAGAAACATGACCACACAGATATATTCCCCACAATATCTGAACAGTATCATCTCTGAAGTTAAACTGCTGACTCATTAAAATCAATTTACCCCATGATTGCAAGATGTGGTAATAGACTTCTGATCCAATATCCAGTAATTGGAAATGGTTAGGCCTATTTTACCCTTTACCAAGAGATGCCATAAATTAAATTTTTTTGTGGTGCTATATTTTTTTAACCGCTAATCTAATTTGTACTACTGTTACAGCTCTGTAGTCAATATTTTGATTTTAGCATTTGATCAGTGATAATTTATCTTCAGATTGTCTTCTCAAAACAACCATACTAATTAAAACCATGTCAAATTTAAAATTATCAAACTAGGTTTATGTTAATAATTCCTCAGATTATTTTGACCTTACTATCAGATAGTCAATATCATAAAAAAAAAAAAAAAAAAACAAAAAAAAAAACTTTCCTATATAAAGTAATTTAATCTTCTGGACAATCTGTTGAGTTTGGCACTTGTGGTCTCTACATATAAATAAATTAAAGTCCCAAGAAGTCAAGTGACTTATCTTAAGGCAAAAGCCTACCGAGTGACAGAATGCTGAATGTGCTTCTAGATCCCATTTTTCTCAAAATACTATACCCTCATTCCAACAAAAGTCTTCTTCTAAGTTGAATCATTTGTGTGTGGTATGTCCATATTTCTATGCTATTGATTATTCTTTTTTTCCCGAATGGGGTACTTCCCCCCCACCCTTGCTCCTCTACCAACGTATGTTAACCATGACCTCATATTAATATTCTTCAATAATCTCATGTTATTACAATCATTTCTTAAATTTCCATTGCAAGTCTAGCATATATTTTATGATATATCATTTTGTGCTTAGAAAAAATTGGCTAACTCATTCATTCAATAGATATTTATTGAACATCTACTATTTTGTAAACACAGCAGCCAGTACTAAAGAGGACATTCCAAGATTCAATACAGAAATGCCTGCCTGTGGAGCTTATTTTTAGGGTAAAAGTTATACAAATATAATTGGTTTATTTACTGCTTCAAAATATTATAAGATGTGCTTTAATAAATTAAATATCTCCAAGAATAATTTTACTTCTTCAGAGACTGTGGAGGCTTATTGAATTATTTTATAACTAACAGTTTACCAGTTTCTTACAAAGTTTGAAATACACATATAATTTGACTCAACAATTTTAGTCATTTACCAAAGTGAAATTAAAACTTACGTGGACACAAAACTTGTAAATGTTTATATGGGGTTTATTAATAATTACCACAACTGAAATTGCCTTCAACTGATGAATGTAAAAGCAAACTGCAGTATATTCACACAGTGGCAAACTACTTGGTAAGTAAAGGAACAAACAAAGGCAAGACCAAGGACAAAGGCAAGAATATGGATGAAACTCTAATGCATAATGTTAAGTGACAAAAGTCAAACTCGAAAGCATATAAACAGTTCCATTGAAAGCACAGTTTTAGGGAAAGAAAGCTGATCAGTGGTTTCTAAGGGCGGAGGCAAGAGGAGAGGTGTTCTACCAAACGATACAATGGGATTTTTGGGGTGACAGAAATGTTCTATTTCCTTATCGTGATAGTGGCCGCATAACTGTGGAATTGTACACATACACACAAAAGTGTGAGTTTATACTGCAATGAAAACCAAAAAAAAAATCATTAAATGAGTTAAAAGTAGACTGAACATGAGAGAAGATAGGATTAGTGAGGAAGAGAAGGTCAATAGACTAGGGATTCTGAAATGCAGAGAATGTATACCTATACCTAAACTATACCTACACCTATATCTACACCAAATCAAACAAAACAGAGTGTAAGAGCCACACACAGTTAAAAGTCTGATGATATATGGCAATTTTAGTCCCTATCGGATAGGATAAAATGTGGGATGGGAACCATACTCAATGAGAAAATGACTAAGAATCTTTCAGAACTGATGAAAATAAAATCAAAATACATGCTTAAAAAGCTCATCAAATACCATGCAGGAGGAAATCTAGGTACATCATAAACAAACTTATGGAAAGCAAAGAAAAATATTACAAAGAAACAAAAAAAATCTCAAATTAGCCAGGTAAAATGACACAAGTCTTGTAAAGAGCACAAATAAGACTGAGGACTCTCAAGGAGAAATTATGAAAATAAAATACAATCAAATGATATCTAAAGTACTGAATATTTTTTAAAAAAGCCAGCCAAGAACTCAAAAACCAGTGAAAATATTCTTCAATAAAGAAAGCAAAAATAAAGATAATTTTGGACATTTAAAGGATGAAATAATTTATTGCTAGCATCTTGCAATATAAAAAGTACTGAATTATGTTCTTCAATATAAAGAAAATGATCTCACATGAAATCTGGAACTCTAATAAGGTATAAAAATTAGTGGAACAAATAACTGTGCCTAGTATAAAACAATATGGACTATTTGAAACCAAAAATTATATTGTCTCATATGACTATTCCATGAAGGATAAAATTTATTTATTTGTTGACTGATTTATGTACTTTTAATGTTTATGTATTTTGAGAGAGACAGAGACACCACGAGTCAAGGAGAGACGAGATAGAGGGAGAGAGAGAATCCTAAGCAGGCTCTGCACTCAGAGGGGAACCTGTGTGGGGCTCAATCTCATGACTGTGAGACCATGACCCGAGCCAAAATCAAAAGTTAGATGCAGCCAAGCCACCTAGGTGCCCAGGATGAGATTAATTCAAATAGTTAAACAGTTATAAGGTTCTTACATTATTTCTTAAATGCAAATAATTTACTGTTGATTGCAATAAGTCAAGACTATATAATATAATTTTTCAGGTGAGCATGGAAAGTAATAAAATGAATAGTGTAACCCAAAGGTATAGAACATGGGAATAAAAAACTGTTCTCTAAACGAAAGTAAGAAAGAAGAAAAACATTTTCCTCTTTTCTCTCTCTCTTCTTCCAATCTCATTTGGTCTCTAACATTCTTTTTTTTTTTTTTTTTGAAGTGATGTTGAAATAAAGAATAAGTGCTTTATAAATAAATGTATGTTTTAATACCCAAATAGAAATATCAAGAAAATTAAAGGCGGTATATTAATGATATAACAAATACAAGTAAACAATGACAAAAGCAATCAATACAGACATATTTTGTGCAGAAATTTAAACATTCTTAGCTATTTAAAACAGAGAAAAGTGCATGATATATTCTGAGCAACTTTTAGGTGATAGAGGCATTGCTAAATCCGTGTATGTCATAAGGATACATTTGCTTATATTTTACAAACCTATGAATTATTGTATATCATTTATTTATCTTAAATGTGATACTGTCTGTAAGCTCCTTGAGTGAAATGAATTTACTAAAGATAAATAAACTTTTAAAATAGGTACTCTAGGGGCGCCTGGGTGGCGCAGTCGGTTAAGCGTCCGACTTCAGCCAGGTCACGATCTCGCGGTCCGTGAGTTCGAGCCCCGCGTCGGGCTCTGGGCTGATGGCTCAGAGCCTGGAGCCTGTTTCCGATTCTGTGTCTCCCTCTCTCTCTGCCCCTCCCCCGTTCATGCTCTGTCTCTCTCTGTCCCCGTTCATGCTCTGTCTCTCTCTGTCCCAAAAATAAATAAATGTTGAAAAAAAAAAAAAATTAAAATAGGTACTCTACTGCCAGCAATGGTCCACTGATGTGCATTACAATTCCGTTTTGTTCATTGTTTCAAAAGTATTTATGATATAAACACTTAATATTTGTGGCAAATGTTGAACTATTTAATATATTCTGCATTGGTTTAACTATATGTGGGTGAAAATTTATGCCTTTAATTATCTGCATTTTCAGTTGATAAGAAAGACAAATTATGAAGTAATAACTGAAATCAATGCAGTTGGAAATGAAAGCGAAGCTCTGTATCTTTTGCTATTTAAGCTTCTAAGTTTTCTATCTATTTTTTATTACAGTGGCTCTTGATGTATTGTGTTTCTTGGACACTTACTCAAAACAAAAACATATGAGAAAAATTAAATATTGATGTTCACAGTAGGATAGTTGCAATATTTCATGGAGTTTTACCAAATAAGCAATATTTCTACTTGCTAGGACATTCTTTGTTGATGAAAGATTATTTTTCTTTCCACTCAAAGGAAATCAGAAAAGTCATTTTAAACTATATTTAGCTGTTATGGAACTATTTACTTCTTTTTCTCACAGGCAAATAGACATGAAATATGATAGAATTGTTGACCAAGATGGCTTTTCCTGTGACAAATCTGATGATCTCTGTGTTTTAAAAACAAGCCATGTTGTATCTTAGAAACATGGCTATATTCTATTGGAAATGTTTGAAATATTTTTCCTTTAAAAAAATGTTGACCTTTCTACAAATAAATTCTTCTTTCCACTGAAGTGTAAAAATTTTATATACATATACAGAAATACTTGGATCTTTTCATAATATTGAAATCAACAATAAACAGATAAAATATATAGCTCTACAACTCACAAATCCAATTTCTCAATATCTTTTATTTGGTCACAGATGATATAAATATAAATATATATATATTTCTATAACATGTAAATATAAATATATTATATTTAAAATATAATTTGAAAGTTTCTGTCAATATCTAAGTAGATATGCTCTGGGATTCAGCATTATTGACTTAGAAACAATTCAACTAAACACTCCAAATCTCTTGCAGATTCTCTACTATATTAAAGGTCATTATGGCTGAGTTA